>NC_034411.1:38887888-39187888 GCF_002078875.1 Numida meleagris | reverse complement strand
CAAGCGGTGGCTGAGTTAGTAACGCTGTGCTCACGTACGTAATGCAGATGACTGTATCAGGGCAGAGTCCTCAAGAAGGGGAAATCTGCAACCCCCCAGCTCCATGGTTTTGTGCTCTGTCACTGCTGTACCCAGGGGCTGAGCTGGCCAGCAGGTGGTAACGTTGCCTTGGCAGTTTACAGTAGTCTGCAGATGCTGCAACACAGGTGTACCCAGCAGAAGGCAGGATGCCGGGCTGTGTGGATTTTCACATGGACTGGTGTTAAAGTCCAGCATTTCCAGGGACTGGTAAACAAAGGACATACCTCAGTGCACTATAAAAGTCCCCCAGCTTTTTCAATTAGTCTTATTTCTCTTTCAAGGTGTTTCTGTCCTGCAGCGCTAAGGCTTCTCACTGCACGGTTGTGCTGTTGTTAAGCCTGTTCTAATTTTTTCATTGAAGATGCTTTTTACTTGGCCTATCATCCATAGAAATACAGTCTTTTCAAGCGCTGAAGGTGGAAGACCTCCACTTTATTGGAGAAAAATGAGGTTTGGTAATTGAAAGGGATTTCTAGTAGTGGCAAAAGTACACAGTGGTTCTTTGAGCAGTTCCTGTTAGTTATTCAAGCCCTGGGCATCCAAGCAATGGGTATCCATGAGTAATTAAATCATACGCAGTTTTGCGGGTTTAGTTTCATGTGTTATTTATAGCACAAGAAGGCAAGTGTTTGACACTCAGCATTCCCCCACCAAGAAAGAAAGGCATTTGAATTTCTGCTTTGTTTTTGAAGTAAACCATGATATAGAGGTCATTCGTCCAATTACATCTGTTTTAATTTCTCTTTTTCTAGGTAAGTAAGGAAAACAGGAACAACATCTTGCAGGACATCTTGGCAGCTGTGGAGTCATGCAGACAGTGAAGACCTTTTCTTGCTTGTAAACACTAAAGCCTTTATTTTTGTAAAACATTACACTTGTGGATGTTCTAGTCTGTCCTTCCTGCTTAAGCCCCTGCAGGGTTTACTAGAGCATCCTGGGTAAGCAAGGTAAAGCTGGTATTACTCTAGAATGTGAAAATTAAGATAGAAGCTTCTTGTTTATCCAGTTCACAAGCTGATCCATTCAACAGATCCGTAGTTAATGTGAAATGCCAACTTAGGCATTTGAAAAAGGTATATGGTCTGACTCTGATCCTGTTACACCATGTAAAAGCAATTAGCTGTCAAATCTCTTTGAGATCCTTGTCCTTCAGAGTGGTGAGGACAGTTCTGTCTGGAGGACAATTCGGGGTCTGTCTTTCCCGTGCAGTAACATGCATCGAGGAACCAGAACTTGGCCCTGGTGTAACAGAACATAACCCTGCCCAAAAAATTTGCATGCTCTGCCTGGCTTACGTAGAAAAATCTTTGCTAACTTTGACCTGCTTCAGGGGTATCAAAGTGTTTCAGCATGGATGCTGGCAATTCATGAGGTGGAAGGAATAAGCAGATTCCTGCCCCCTGTCCTCCAGGCACCTCTCTCTCCAACAGCGTTATAAGAATGGCTATGCAAGGAAATTTCCTGTAATCTCAAGTGATATTTACAGAATTCCACTTCATGGGAAAACGTAACCAACTCTACCCTCTCTTAAGTGGTCCAGACAGTAGTTAAGGAAGTTGCATTTTATGTTTATTTTAAAGTTTCAGATGGCAACCTTGCATTAGACCTCTTACAAAAAAATCTTTTAGTTTCATGAGACTGAGTCAAGTCTTGACATATGTTTTCCATGCAGAGTTTATTAGGTCAAGATTGACTTAATACTGCATGTGTCTATATGGGGCTTTTCAAGCCATTATATTTACTGATACTTTTTTTTTTTGGCTTATTTAGTTTTTTTCCTTACTCAATTCTATACACAGTTAATGGTCAATGGTGATATAAGGAGTGTGTGAGAGTATTAGACAATGTATTTTTTTCCTCTGAGGTTTGCAAATGTGTTCAGGGAAAGTACTACCACTTAATCAATTTTGCATGTTGTTAAAACAGAATTCCTCCCAGGTGCACACTTGTTCACTGTATGATTTATAGTCATCTTTGGCTAAGTTAAGGCTTTAGTTGCTTCTTAACTTCTCTGTTCAGTTCAACAACTGTTAAAGTGAGCAAACTAAAGGCATTTTCAAGCATCATTTTTGTTACTTATTTCTATGTAAGCTGACACCAGTAGTTCTATGTGGCTGGTTGGAGACAAGGATTTCTTTTTACAGGTGCCCTGGAAACAGCTGGGAGCTTGCAGGGGGTGTCCTTTCTCTTTCCTGTATTCGGATAACAGTCTGGTACTGACATTGTCCCTCTCTAGATGGCAGGAGGATTAAAGGACACCATGGCCTTGTTCCCTGACACCTCCATTACACAGCTAGTCTGGCCACGTTCATTTGGGTAACAGTACAGCTTTCATGTCTGGGGAAAAGAGAATTCAGAGAACCCCTCCTTTAGGGATATACAGTTCTGGCCTGCTTTTCACAGTAAAAGGCTGTGTCCTCAAGGTATTCGTAATCTCCTCGTTAGTACGGACATCTGACTCTCTTGTCAGACAAGAAGGACAGAGGGCTCCAGATTCTGCCTGTACAGGACTTGCACCGAGAAATGCGACCGTTGTAAACGAAGCATCATGTTTAGCTCCTGCCCCAGCATTTACCATTCATTGCCTTTGGTAGTGGTGGCTGCTGGGTTCTGTGTTTTGAATGTGAAAGATCCCATCTGAAGCGTTTGAGTCTGATAGCAGTGCTATGGCTCCAGTGCGCTTGCTCGTGTGTGACAAGAAGCATACAAGGTGCTTGCTCTCTCCTTTTTGTAGAGGGTACTCAGCATGCTTGTCTCCTAATGTGGTAGCAGCTTTTCTGTGTCCAGCTGGAGGACACTTACTGAATTAAACCTTTGTGTCCTGTCAAGATTTGCAGTAAGAAGAGCAGAGGCAACTGCCCTATGTTACCTGCAGGAACTGAAAGCTCAACCTCTTTGCCACGCGTCTTTTCTACGTCAGCCCTGATGTGATTTCATGCTGTTGAGAACTGATAAAATGCTGCACGTGCAGCTTTTGCCTTGTGCACTGGCTCCTTACCACCTTGCTTTTCTAGGAGACTTTAAAAACCAGGGGACTCCTTACCCTAAGTAAGAACAGTACTGCACGTCCTTACCCTAAGTGGAGCCAAAGGAAATTAAAGTTTGTCTCGTGTGATAAAGTGCCTTCAGTGCTTTTCATGTTCCAGCTGTGCAATTAGTATTGATACTGTTGATGTCTGGTACTGCAAAGTTGGTTTCTTTTGTGTTCTTTCTCTCCTTTTAGCGCTGTTCTTATGCTAGCACAACTCAGTGGGAATTTGCTCTGGACTGCTACTGTGCTAGTGCTGGGCAGTTTTGTGGCTAACTGTTCTTGCTTGGGCGCCTTCTCCTACAAACCGTTGTATTGGCTCCTGGATTGTGCAGCTCATTTCATGGTCGTGAGTTGCGTAGATTTTTGCAGTCGCACATACGCCCTCATTAGGCTTCGTTTTAGATGTGCACAAACTTCTAGTCAGAGTTTGCATCTGCAGCTTTACATGCACAGGAGTGATAGTGTTAAGAGTGTGCCTTCTAGTGAGGGCGTGAACGCACTGCTGTCAAATGCTTTGGGAATAGTACTGGAAATTCACTCTCCTTAGAGAAACTGGGAGGTGAGGTGGGGATGGAGGGGGGGAACATTATTTGGCTTGTGAAACAGCTCCCTTCTGCTTTACTCAGGTATTTACTGAACACAGCATAAAGCTGAAGACTCTTACTTGGAACAAAAACCAGCACAGCTTGGAATTTTTGATTACATAAAATTATTAATTTAATTTAATTTATAATTAAATTTAAATAAATAAATTTAATTAATTTATAATAAATTAATTAATGTAATTTAATTGTTCAGCTTTAATTTGCTGAACAAGGAGAGGATACTGGGATCTGTGACTTTTAACATACCAGTGTATTTGAAATGGAGTTACTGGAAGAGACCAAGAACTTCCTTCAGAAAGGAGACTTATATGGAAGCCATAAATTTAACTTAACTGGGAATTTCTTCAGGAGTGATGGCAGCAGAGTTCAGATTTCCGAACTCCAGTTCAGGCAGTAGTATTAGAGTTGCATCACTTTGTGATGTTTCTTCCTCATAAGAGAAGGTACATTGCCCTAAATATAATGCTGTGATGCCCACTGCATTCCATAATAAGTCTGGAAAAAAATAACCTTCAGCTCTGGTAAGTTTTGACCGGTATGCTGATAGGACCTTGTGTAGCAAGGGTAGTTAGTCACTGGAACAACTTCACTTACCCAAAATGGAGGTGAATTTTCTCAGCTGTGAATGAATCATGAATCATCAGCCTTTTAAATCAAAGGGTATTTTTCCTACTGCCATTAGTGGCTCTTGCTTTCTGCTGCCTGTCTCTAGATTGGTGAGTCTTTTTTTTTGTTGCTGTTCTTCAAATCCATCTTCTGAGCTACACGGTGCTTTTAGGAGAAATAAGGAGAAATTTTGTGATCTGTGTTCAGCAGGAGCTCCTAAATGGTTTCAACAGTCATTTCTGGCTTTTGTGTTCTGAGACGGTCCTAAAGAAATGATTTGCCTGTTCCAAATACGCACTGAGCAAGAAAGCAGTATTTGCAACTGAAGTTAGCTTTTATGACACCCTGTGTTTACTTTAGAGGTAAAAAATGTATTCTCTAGTCTTACACTAGTAAAATATTTGGAAAGCCTTGAGAGAACTGTAACAACAAACAGAGCATTCACCATTCCCCTGATGGGCTAATTTTACTAATAGCACACATTTGGTGAAAATAACCTCTGATGTAACAGCAAGATTCCAGATGACAACATTAGTGCACCTGCAGGTTTTAATTGGTGCAAAAAAGAGGGGACTATGAAGTACCAATTATTTTCTCAAAGCCTGAGAATTGAGGACATTTTTGGCAAGGAGGCTTGTAATCCAACATAAATAGCACACAGCGTGGAATAAACAGGGCCTGTACTATTTAACATGCATTAGACCATTTTTGACGTGTAATACTCCGAGAAGGCTGAATGAGAGGTGCATCTTTAACACTGGACCTACTGCAAAGTTAATTATAAGTCATACGTCTGTCTTGCAGATTTAAGGTTGTACAAGCAGTAGTGAAATGCTGTAAATACCAACTCCCCAATCCAGGGAGCAATCTAAAAATGGTGATAATTGGGTAGTTAAAAAAAAAGCATTGATGAGACGCTGCTTATTACATGCTGGAGAATTTCACTGATAATTCTAATCTTCTATGAGCTGCATAGAATTCAGCTAATCTTTAAATTAAATTCCCCAGCAAGAGAAGTGCAGTCACTTGGGTTGGAACCAAATGCAAGTGACATTTCTTGCTTTATTCTAATAAATAGCTCTTTAAAAATGCAAGTAGCATTGCAGAGACTCCAAGAACTTCAGAGTTTCAGACTGAGAGTACCTGTCCATCTTAGCAAGGGATAAAGAATCACAGTGGTAGGTGAGTGCTTTTGCTAACATTTGTCTTAAATGCAATGAATGTCAGAATTTTCTGTGTGCAGAAATGAGGTGAGACTTTTCAGTGGCAGCTCGAGTTCCTTACTTGTGCATGTGTGTATGTATACATATATAAAAGCTTTTGAAACACTTCAAAACAGAGGGACGTGCAGGACCTCTAGCATTTGTATTTTGGGATGAAGTTACTTCTGTGAGTCGTGCCCATCAATGTTTGCTACATGCTTGCTGTGGTAGGAACCAGCTGGGCTGAAGGCCAGGCTGGGAGCAGTTCTGCAGCCTGCAGTTGGCTTTGGTAAAATGCAGCTAGCATCTTCTGGCCAGCTCTGGGCGTGTTTCACCCTCAGGAGTTTATCACTCAGCTTTCACTATGTTGTGTGAACAAGAGCCCACCGGTGGAAAGAGAGTTTAGGAGAATAAAAATGAGGGCAGGTGATGAATGTCCCACACACAATGTAAGGGCTGAAGCGCTGTACTTGTGCTTGTTTCACCATGCACTTGTCAGCCTCCTGCTGGAGCTGGCTGTACGTGCTGGACGTGTTCCTCCCTGCTCTCTTGTGTTGAGGGCCTCATCAAGGCAGCATGGACTAAATCATGCCATGTTTCCCTTCAGCAGCGATGCTATTATGGGGGGACAAGCTGAGCAGCAGGTGGGGGCTCCATCTCATCATTCCTGCTGCTGTGTCTTTGAAAGAAATGCAGGTACTGACTGCTCTTGTCGATAGAGTGATTTCTCCCAAGGAAAGATGCCTTAAATGTATCTTCCATCATATACTGATGTAGAGTAATTAACTGGGTCTGTCTCTACCTCATGTTTTTTAAGGCCAATACCACCTTGTACCTGGTTGCACATTTTATTTCTAAGCATCATGTCTGATTATACTGTGGGATTGGACCACATCTAAAAACACTGCACATAGGCTGATGTTACTAAAACTACTGCTATCTCCAAAGTTATGCAGCAATGCAACATGGAGGAGTTTCTGCTGCCGTCTTTGGTTGATCGGTTGATTGTTTTGATACTGTTAATAATGGTCTCTCTTTTGCTTTTCAACCCACTGTGCTACAGTAACACCTTTAGCAGAAAATAAAACCTGTATTAGACAGGATACTAAAAGTAACTCCCTTCTGTTTGAATCCCAGTCCTGCTCGTGTGCTGTGCCTGAACACAGGAGTTAGGAGTTGCCTGTTCTGGCAGCCGCCCCATGCAGCGGGAGCCTCCTTGCGCCTCCTGTCCTCCAGGCTCTGGTGGCTTGACCTCAGTCAGGAACTGCGAGGTGGTTCCATTTCTTAAGGTGCAGAGAGGCCATGGAGATGGGTGAGTCTCTTGAAGAAGTGGTGCTGGTGGAAGGTGTCACCGTTGGTGTCAAATGAAGGCAGCAGTAAGATGAGTTTGTGCAGCTCTTTCTCAGTGTGGTTTAGTTTTCTTGAGGTGGATGCACAGAATGATTTTGGTTGGTTGAGACCAATAGAGTCACTTTTGAAAGAAGTTAATTCAAGTTTTAGTTTGAGATTTGACAATCACAGGCCTGAGTGACGCTAACGTGGGAAAGCTTAATACTTTCTGCAGCAGTTTACCCTGCCTCTGCATAAAGCAGGGTTTAGGAAGACAAAGTGCTGATGGTTTATCCTAGCAGACTGCAGTGCAAAGCCCCTAAAGCAGAAATAGGGCCGGTGTCTGTCATTGAGAGCCCCCCTCCTACAACTATAACTTCTGTGTCCTGTGAAATGGGCGCAAAGCACTCTGCCAGCAGGGTGGTGGGAGAGGTCGTGCCTGCCAGAAGTGGTCAGAAAGGAGCAGCTGAATTCAGGTTCCTCTTCTGCATCACTCCCGGAGGCTGCAGGAGGCAGCAGCAGGGCTGAGCCACGCTGATGGCCACGTGTCTCAGGGAATACGTGTTACCACTCTGCTTTTGCACTTGTAAACACGAGCAGAATGTCGCCTAGCTTAGGCTGAGTGTTATAAATAAGGAATTTGTCAAGATCTGAAGTGAAAGAAAAACAATAGGTTTCTCAATTACATAAATAGCAGAAAGTGGAAAAAAATCAAAATAAAAGAGGAAACCGGAAAACTGCTGCCACACAAAGCATACGTGGACGGTTTTATTTTCACTCGCTGTTGTTTGGTTCTCCTACTTGTAATCTCAAGTGTGGCACACGAGGAAGCTCAGAATGCAACAGTGTATTATCTAATGCCAATAGCTGGCATCTCTTGGTAAATCTTCCCTGTTAATTGGGACGCCACAGCCTGGCTGCACATCAGCGTGAGGAGAAGTCGAAACGATCTGTGGTAGTTACAGTGAAGAGGGATAGCGAGACACAGATAGCTGCAAATTTTTTAATTAAAAAAAAAAAAGAGAGAGAACGCGCGTGTGTTTATGCTCTATATTACATTAAGGATTTGTTGTAGCCTTTTGGCTTCCGAAATAGTCATGCATTCCTGTAAATCAGTGTTTCTCAAACTTTTGTGAGAGCACAGTCTCCTTTTGCTTCGTCTGCCTTTATGCAACTGTTAAACTGGCAGCAGCTCAATTTCTCTGGGGGAGGGAAATCAGAGTGCTGTGTAATTACTGTGTACATGTGTTTATGGACACTGAGCTGTGTCCACCAATTAAAGGCATCGAGTTGTTCCCTGCCCAATACAAACGCAGACAGTAATTACAGACTGCTTTGCACTTTGCTGTCCTCGGGGAGAACTCTCCTGGGCCCTTTTGCGTCTCCCAGGAGGGCTGGTTGCCTGGAATTTGAGAAACACTGTTGTAAACCGAACAGGAGCATGAGACTCTACCTAAGAGCAGCTGTTTATACAGAGCTGCTTTCTTCGCAAATAAGGTGCACCATATGCTTTGTGAAGGCTTCCCATGCACTGGCTACTTTCTTTCTTGCGCTGGACTTTTGTTAATGTGTTTAGCAAGGTTCGTTCACACAATGTTTCAGTATAGCTGCATGCAGTATATCAGTCTGTGTGATGCTATGTTGCTAATTACCACCTGCATAACGTGTTAGAGGAAAATAAAGAGATTTGCTGTTGGGGGAAAAAAATCAGATCAGATTTATCTCTAATACTACAGTACACGTTGTACTGTCCTTTTACGTGTTCACTGCTTCTGTTCAAAATTGCCTTTTGTTATACATTATATATCAAATGCCAATTAGTTTGCATGCAATCAGCTGTCTAGCTATGGCAGGAAAGATGTCTTGTGTGCTTTTCGCTAAGCTGTGTCAGTATCTCCCATTGTATTCACTCGTTCACCACCTGTTACGCTTTATTTTGTCACCATTAGTGTGCCAACACCTCTGCAGGGGCAGGAACGTCACACAGGTTGTGTTCGTGTTTCTAGGATTTACAAGAACCTGAGATGAAGCGGCACCATGATTTTCAGGACATCTTCCAACCCTACCCATGCCAAGGCCTGTAGCTGAAGAACACGTGCCCTGTCATATTCTAGCTTAAAAGTTAGAAAAATAAACGGCTGGAGGTTGCGTGTTAAATTTGAAAGAACATAAACCCACCTGCAGCTCCCTGACTTAACTCTGTCTTGAATTTTGAGAAACGTGTGACCCTTGCGCTACCAATCATCCTTACTGCTCCTCAGACAGGCTTTGCTGAGAGGCCGTGTCTTCCAGGGCCATGTCTTCTTGGCTGGCCCTTCGGCACTCCAGGGTCTGACTCACGAGTATGGCATGGGACAGCCCTTGCTCTCGCCGCGGTTTAGATTCTGTAGCGTCGGTCGCATCGCAGGTCTCGGTGAGCTGCTGCAGAGAGAAAAAGGAGCCCATGAGGTCAGGAAATATCTAAGTAGCGCTTCAGCTGTTTTTTGAAGCGACGGGTGAAAAAGTTAAAAACTGATTTAGGAATGTCAATCTGTGAGACTGCATGGGATTCTTAACATGCATAATTCACAAGGGACTTCTGAAGAGTGAACAGGTACTTGTACTGCATATATTTGGAAAGAAAAGCAGTGGAGCTAGAGGTTTAGTACCACAGATGTACAAGCACAGAGAGCTGTAAAGTACTTTGGATTGAAAAGGACTTCTGGAGGTCATCCAGTCCAAACCCCTGCTTCAAGCAAGCCCAGCTTCTAAGAAGTGAAATCAGGTTGGTCTGGGGCTTGCATAATACACCCAATTTTAAATCCAGCTCGCAAAGAAACTTTTGCCACAGAACTGGAATGCAATTATCTGCCTGCAGATGTTATGCACCCTGTCACCCCCCTGTAAGAACTCCATCCCTATGAAAGCTTTCCAGAACCGTACTGTATTAAGGTGTCGGTAAGATACTTCCTCCTTAGCACTTCCAATCAAATAGGTGCCTGGACTCTGAGCAGTTACTTTTGGGCCAGAACTCACCTCATCTAAATGTAACACTCGAGGTGCATCATTCAGGCTGTCAGGGCTTGGCAGAGACTGATGAGTCTCGCAGGGGAAGATTTCCTCCTGCCAGCTGTAAGGATGAGCTGGATTGTCCTCTCTGCTGAACACAGAGGCCACAGCATGGACCTACTGAGAATCCATACCCAAATGTTACATGGTTTAAAGGTAGATGAGGTAAATCCCACTACTGGTACTCACCACTGCACGCATGCTGAATGCTTGCAAATTACCTTCAAAATTGCTGAGAGTTGGTGTTATGCCTTGCCACCTGATACGTTCAGCTGGACACATTTCTAATGTTTAATTATTAGAGTGCTAAAGCAGGGTTGCACCCAGGTGAGTAATATTCAGTCAAGTCTCTTGAAGTTAATGGCAAAACCTCATGAACTATACCACACATGGCATTTTTGGGTTGAGAGCAAAATATACACATACTAGGGAGCTTCTTTCACTTGGGATTTGGAGAAGTCTTTGAAAATTGGGGAATTTATGTACAATTCAGAATATTAGCAGAAAAGGAGCTTGGACTTCCCATATCCTCAATTTTCCCTTGTTGCCAATTTCATTTCTATTTTGATAGTGTGAAAGCCGGGCTTAATTATGTTGTCCCTCAGCCTCTAGTTGCAGCCCCCTTTATCTCTGATCCATCCTCTCACATTACTGCTTTGTAGCAGAGGTAAGCGTTTCAAAATACAGGAAAGCAGCTGACGGCGACCAAAGTGAAATAAACACATTTTGAGAGACAATGAAACAGTAACACTAGTGTGCCCCCTGAATTTTCCAGGGAAGATGGGAATTGAACTGGAAGCCTACTGGGACGAAGGCTGCAAGTTATTTGCGTGTTCTGTTTTTCTCTTAGAAAATGCTGATTCACAGAGCATGCGGGTTTCCTTAAAGGCTTTTAGTTTTCTTTGGGAAGTACTTCCTGCAGACTTCCTTTGACTAACCCTTTCAGCAACAAGGTCCTGGATTGAATTTCAGGTTACAGAGGGTAATGGAAAAAGTGCACTGTTCAGTGGGAGCCGTTCCTTTTTGTACAAATAGTTCAGACCTGGGTAAGCAAGCAGGAAAGGAACTGCTCAGCCTGCTCATGGTGGTACTTCTCACCTGGGCTGCATGAAACAGAACCGAGTCTCTGGTCTCAGTGAAAAGAAGAGGCACTTGGCCCCAGTTGGGATTTTAAGGTACGTTCTTAATAGCCAAGTTACCTTTACTAAAGAATTCATCACTTATATACACACAAATACAGTCCCAATTCCACTGTGATGAACGATTTAAACAAATCCAGAAAAGACTATTTTCTGGATATGAGAAAGAAGAAAGCAAACAGTGGTGAGGATGTTACGGGGACCGGACAGGCGAGCAGCATGGCAGCTCGTGGTCAGTACTGCTGCTGGGGCTTCAGCCTTACCCGAGTAGCCTGACTTGCGGCTCTAGCAGATGGACCCATGGCGATGTTCATGCTGCTGGACGACTGGGTGTCACTGGTGTTACCTCCATCTGCAGCTGAGAGCCCAGAAATCACCAAAGCACTTGAAAAACTCCTCTTGCCGAACAGCAGGCTGAGAGTGGAGCTGGTGGACGAGGCCAGACTGGACCTGAGCATCGCAGCAGCTCGGTCCTGCACAGTCAGCTGGCCAGCAGCGGGAACGGCTGGGGGCTGAGAAAACACAGACGTCGCCGAGTTGTGGAACGACAGCTGGCTGCCTGAGAGCCTTTGGGCGATTTCGTGGGCAGATGTAGATGTCTGGATGAAAGGCTGGCGGCTTTCTGCGATTGGTCCAGAGTGACTTGAAACAGGGGGCCTTTGGTTTAAGGCAGTGTGTGCCTGGACAGACTGACTCCTGTGTTTCCTCCTGCCTTTAAAAGAAAGAGTAACAAATGTACTTAAATGCTGCCTGTAGTGGCATCCTGATGAAATCCATGCTACGGACAGTGTCCTGTGTGTACATATTACTGTTGGCATGTTACTGTGGGTTTTATCAGCAGGAGAAGCCTAGAATCACGGGCACGAGAAGTTGCCAAACACAGGAACCTTTCTGTTTTCTCCACTGTAGTGGTTCTGATTTTTGTCAGGATAGCTGTAGTGGCTCTGCACTGGGTCAAGAGAGAGGAACTTGGCCCAATTCTGCCATGCACATCATAAGCTGCACCGTGAGTGTTTGAGCACAGCATCGCTGTGACTCCACTCTCCCTTGATAACCACGCTAAAGGAGGGGATGCTGACTACCCACCTTAAATGGCTCGGTATAACTTTTAGCTGCAAAAATAAAACATTAAACTGTGAATTAAAGCAATGCTACATTAAAGAGAATTATTCCTCCATATAAGGAATGAGAATTTGAGGATTCAGCCAAGTGGAAGACCGCAGTGTTCAATCCACAAGGCTGTTTTTAAAACTAATAGTTTAGCTGAGTTCCAAGATTGATATTTACAGCATATCACAGATTGAAAAGATCTGAGCACCCCATGGCAGTCTGTCGGAGGTCTAAACAAGGCCCACATACAGCTCTTGTCCCATCCTGTGCAGCATCTCAGTGCAGCCACTGTTGTATATAGAGCATATAAACTATTTTGATGTGCCTGTGCAACTTCTGTCTTCCTATACGTATACCTTCTCCACGCACTTCTTAAAACATTTGCATCAACAACTTTTGTAATGCAAACAAAACATTTCTGTATCTCTTATGCTTGCATATGTAAATAGGCACAGAATGAAAAGTAAATCAGCTTATCGGCCAGAAAACACAGCAGGCACCCGCCTGCAGCCAGGCGCTCTGCCTGTGGCACACAGCAGGCTGGCACCGCAGGTCTCCAAAGAGTTTGTTGCTTCTGCAGACAAACCAGCCCAGCCTTAGGCAGCCAGCACCCAGTCACGTGAGGGCCTGCCTGGCTTTTCCTTTCCAGGAAACTCCCGACACAAACACGAGCCGGTGTTTGGATTTTCTAGCTATAGCTGTGGGGTATAGGACTAAAGGCAGAAAACCTGTTGAGACCCACCTAGGCAGAAACAAGTCTGGCAGGCGTTTCCAGGTTGGTGGTAATACTCAATACCAGAATTACGGAGGCGAGGGAAGCACTGGAATCCCTTCAGATACTGAAATGCTGCAGCACAAAGCAGCATACATCTCACACTCAGTGAACTACGATTGCTGAACTGAGGGATTCCAGTGGTGCAGAATTCCATACCCAAGCTATTTACACTCTATAGCCATTTTACACCCACAGGTCTGCCTTCCAAGGCTGGGATCATTAGCCCAGTTTTTCAGATGCTGAAGCAAAGAGGATTGAGGCACGTTGGCACAGAGTCAGATGGCAGAGCTTGGCCATAACCTCCCCGCAGCCATTCAGCTGGTCTACAACCTTGGTGGTTTGGCAAGCACCGGCCACTTTTCCATCCCATTTACAACGTGTCATTATTTCTACTGTTAGAGCAATAAAAGATAATTTCTGAAGATGACATGCGGAGCGGCATCCCTGGCAATGAAAGCCCCATGATCCCTGTGAGCAGCGGGGCAGATGCACGTGGCTCTCGCTGCAGTTCTGCCCACATCTCTGCGCTCCGGCTGTGACCAACAGGCGGACACCAGCTGTGAGCTGCAGGCTCTTAAGGATCAGGGGTTTTCTTGAGCAAGTGCTGTGGTTTCTACATCTGATGGTCATTTTACCAAGCTACCTTTTTAAACAAAAAGCACAGATTGGAACAGAGGGGCTGCGGTGCGTGTGTTTGAGCACAGGCTCACGTGGCCAAACATCTGCTTGTGATTTTTGCTTCCAAGCTGACCGCTGTCCAAAAGCATTCAGTGCTCATCCCAAGTGCAGTGGTTAGAGCACTGGACAGGGGACCACCCGTATCTACACAAAAATAACTCTGTCCCTGAAAGCAATTAGGAAACAAAGGCTGTTCCACAAACCGCATCATGAAATAAGGATGCTTTGGAGCAGAACCCCACACATTCCCAATGCTCCCCGTTTTTGTCACACTTTTATACAGGGTTTCAGATGCATTTTGCAGACTCAATGGCACCAGGCTGCAAAATGAAATATGAAATACGAAAGCATTAAATGCACTCAATTCATACGTTATGAGACTAGAAGAGATCGCTGCCGTGCTATGTAACGTGGGCAGAAGACCTTCCTGGAACTAACTACTGTAGGGCATTGTTAGTTACCATTATTTTTCAGAAATGCACCCAACACTTGCAGTCATGGAGAATCTTAACCTGTAGCCACTTGTTACTCTATTTACTCCCACTGCTAAAAAATGAGTACTTCAAGTTAGAATTTGTTCAGCTTTGTTGTACCTGCTACGGTCTGCAACAACCGGCTGTCTTTGGTCACCTGCTGTTGCCCAGGTAAGTACTGGCAGACTATTATCAAAGCATCTTTTGCAAGATAAATTGTTGGAAAGCTCTTAATCTTCCCCTACAGGACATCTCCCAGATTTTTGATCTCTCTTTTTTTTTTTTTTAAATCTCCTTCCAAATGATAAATGTTCTTAAATCAGGGCACCAGGATTGCGCATGGGAGGCCACCAGTGCCCTGACGCACGGTCAGACTGACAGACCTGTGCTGATCACATTGTCCTGCTCGTTCTTTATTAAGCTCTGACATAGTGTAAGTTTGCTCCTAGTGCTCTGGTGTTGCCTTACGGTCCTGCCTTACTGAAGATCAGACAGAGCTGGCTTCTTGACCGGCTCTTTTAAAAACCATCTTGAATGAGAGCTATTTGGATTTGCTCAATTAAGCACATGGCTTTGATAGCTGCTCTTTAATGTTCTTTGTAGCTGGGAGGATGCAAGGAACTATTTCACGATCAGACCACAGGTCACCTGCGTTTTCTTGAACACAAAACAGACGCATTCTTTTCTCATTTCTACATTATTGACAACTTTGCCTTTCTGTATATTGACAACTCAAGACTGCTGTTACAATTTCTTTTGTTTCTAATGTTCTTAAAAAAGAAACAGCATCAAACTGGCTTTATTTTTACTCTTCCTAATGGTGCTAGCCAGAAAATTCTCTTTCTCGTGTTCTTTTCCTCTCACAGGCTCTCAGGACTGAATTCTGGTTTACATTTGCTGTTTTCCATTTCCTTGCATTTGTTGTGGATTTCTTCATCTTACCTGAAAGCCAGGTAGCTTTTCTTAATTACATGTGACCGCTCTTGACAGTGGTTTTCTAGATACCCAATACATCCTTTTAAACAATTCACAATTAATTTTCATTATTGCATGGCATGCTCGGGATCGTTATTTTACAATTAAGTTTGCCATTCTGATTACTGCAGTGTCAAGTTATAAGTATGCACACGGGGATTACTCTAAAGCTAGACTTAATTAAAAGCAGGACTTATTTTATCCTTATGACACGACTCATATTCACAGCAAGATTTTCTCTGGTCCTGTCCATTATTTTTAATGATGGGTCAAAATGATTTAACAAGAAACAAACAGGTGCTAGACCCCTCTAGTTCTCTGCCTTAACTGACACAGTAATACCACCACTTGTAATGCAAAGTCAATTAATTTGACCTTTCAGCAAATCCTCATCCCTTAGGGAGGGTCTCCCAGTGACCCAACCGGCAAACTTAATGGGTATTCCCGATGCGAAAGCCAGCAGTTCCACCGTGTGAACACATCTGAAGCACTTTTGAATCCATAATTTAATATGAAAAGGGTTCAGCTGTTAACTGACAGAATGATTGGCAACATTTAATTTTCTCCTGATAACTGCGCTATTGGCATACTAAGTTATTTGCTATTTGTTTATTCTCCACATGCACTGATGAACAGCCAGACTAATTCCGACAATAAACTGTCATGCTCCTTCTAAGATAATTCAGATTTTTGCATACTTTTCAGTTCTGGTGCTTCCAATAGACAATAAGCACAGGCTTACTGCGCAAAGTGAACGGGCATCACACGTGGACTCCCTCTGTCTGAATTTCTCATCCTGCCTTTGTGGGCACTATCTCCCAGTCCAAAAATTAGACACGAAGTAGTCTGACAGTGAAATCTCTGGTGTGCCACATGAAACACATCTGCTTTATGCTCTTGCAGTAAATACCTAGTACAATATCAGGAAGACATCTCCTACACATGCTTGGTCATTAGGAAAGCCAAAGGTTGCCCTGAAAGCATCTGCTCACGTGGCCTCTCGTGAGAAAACTACAGAAAAAGACAAGTAAAGTGTGCAAATACCTGCACGCTGGTGGGCCTCTTGCGATGAAGGCTGCAGCTGAGGGGTTCCATCTCTGGTGTGCTGCGAGCTGCTGCTCTGGCTTGAGTTACCTGTGGAGTTGCTGCCAGACCCTCCTCCAGTATCCGCTTCTTCAACGTTGCCTCTGTCATGGTGAGCTGCATGGCAGTCCTTACGCATCCTGTTTGCCAGAACAAACACATAAGTCAGTCTATACGCACAGAGAACTTGTGCCACCAATGTTAGGTATCCTCACAATGTGTAACTACAATTTCTCATACAGCCATGAGTTTTTCAGCATTTTATGAGATGACAAAGATGATGGCATGCTAAGCTTAGCTGGGACAAAACTGTATATGATACAAACCAAAATCGTTATCCATCTTTGGAGACTAGGAGCACGGTTACACTGATGCCTAAAGATCAGCTTTTGCATGGGGCCACCAAGTCATAAAGAAGAGCTGGGGGTAGCTCAGTGGGAGTGACCTGCATGCCGGGAAACTATTATATTAAGCCACTAGACTTAATCTTATTATTTTAGCATAGGCCTTAGCATGCAAACTGGCTCCCACAAAGCTGTCCTCTGTTTCTCAGCCACAGCAGAGGGAATGAGACACATAGCCCTGTTACTGTAGGAAAAGTTCACATATGAATGAGAAACAGAAGGTATCGTACTTGCAATGCAAACCTAGGGGAAATCAGTCAGTTTGGGTGGTTTGTAAGTACATTTTCAGATGTGCTTTGGACACAAGCAATGATGTGGAGACGATCATCTATATTGCCAATGCTGTGGAGCATAACCCATCATAACCCACCAAAGCATTTCCTCACGTTCTGACATGTCACTGAGTTACAGAAAATATACACAGAATCATGCAGAATCACAGAACTGTAGGGGTTGGAAGGCACCTCTAGAGATCATCGAGCCCAACCCCCCTGCCAAAGCAGGCTCCCTGCACCAGCCTGCACAGGTAAAATACCTTTGTTTATGGGGCATAAACAGTAAAACTTCCCTGAAAAAGCGAAATGTTTGTAGTGCTAAGTGGTTTCATAACAAATCTTGACAAACATATAGAAAATTTTGCTGCAAAGGCAAGAATAAGTTAATGAATTTGCTTTCAGCCATATCTGTAGGGCTATTTTATTACATTCTGAGTTGCGTGCAGTTAATGTTTTTCTCATAGATAACAATATCCAATTACTCTCTTAACAGAAAAATACAGCAGAAATAAGACTAGAGGGTGTCTATCTGCAAGACCAAAATTTAACACCTACCTTAACCATTTGGATCTGAACCACTTTTTAATGTTGTCCAAACTGACTGGTCCCCCCCAGATGTTCCTCAGTTGGTTGTGTGTCCCAAGGTACGAGGTGGTTAAAGGGGAAACGTACATTGGATATCCCAGTGGCTGGTCACATGAAGAATTAATTAAGTTCCGCAAGACCTGTTTATTGTTCTGGATGCTTCCTCTCTCCGGGTTACGATTGCGCAAGAAAATCAGCTCCTGCTGCTGCCCAGCCCACAGTCCTCTGACACACTCCTTGTTGACCTACGGTTAGGTAAAGAACAGTGCGGGCCACGTGAAAACATTTAAGATACAGAACTATGTGATCTCTGTAGAACAGTAGTAGCAGTGTGCAAGCATGTCATATCTTTGTACCAACAGGTTTTATAAACCTCATGAGCAACTACTTCCTGGATAAGCCTGGGATGTTATTTGTGATGAACAAATATAAGGGTGCAAAATAAAAGCGAAATGAACAGAGCTCTCCCTCTGGCCTCTAATTCCTTCTCTGACAGCTATGATCAATCTCCTCCTTTGGGCCAGATTACTCAGAAATGATATTTGTAACTACAGCTCTAGGTTACTGCAGTATTAGAAAGATGGTTCACATACCTTTATAACCTTGAAGCTCAAGTAGCTTTTGTGGAGCATGATAACTTTATATTCATCCGCTCCTTCATCTACCACGTGCCTCAGGGTCAGCAGCTCTTCTCTGTTGGAGAGGACAGCACTGCGCCAGGCTGGGTCCCCTTCATGGCAGATCACGACCTTTTCTTCAAAAGATTGGATTGCTTCATACAATACTGCTGGGTCCTCATACTCATCCGGGCAGGTGAACTGGTCCTGGTAGTACAAGAAGAAGTACTCAAAAGGTCAGGTCTCTTTATGAAAATATAAAAACTATTAGAAATAAACAAAACCCTGGGTTGGTTGTTTGTTTTTCTGGACAGTGCCAATGGCTCCAAGGTCTTGCACCTGGATCGAGGCAATATCCATTACCAAAACAAGCTGGGGAATGAAAGGATTGAGCACAGCCCTGCCAAAAAAGACCTGGGGGTACTGGTGGATGAGAAGCTGCACATGAGCCAGCAACATGCCCTCACAGGCCAGAAAGCCAATGGTATCCTGGGCTGCATCAGAAGAAGCATGGCCAGCAGGGAGAGGGAGGTGATCCTGCCCCTCTACTCTGCATTGGTGAGACCTCACCTGGAGCACTGCATCCAGATGTGGAGTCCTCAGTACAGGAGACACACAGACCTGCTGGAGTGCTCCAAGATGACCTGATAGCAAACTCTCAGTATCTAAATGGGAGCCCCAGGACAGAAGGGGACAGACTCCTTAGCAGGGTCTGTTGTGACAAAACAAGGGAAAATGGTTTCAAGCTTAAAGAGGGTAGATTTAGGTTAGATATAAGGAAAAAGTCTTTTACAGTGATGGTGATGAGGCACTGGAACACGTTGCCAAGAGATGTGGTGGTTACCCTGTCTTTGGAGACTTTCAAGGTGAGGCTTGATCACGCCTTGGACAACCTCACCTAGCTGTGCATGTCCCTGTTCATTGCAGGGGAGCTGGACTAGATGGCCTTTAGAGGTCCCTTTCAACTCTGAGGATGCTGCGATTCTATGAATGCTACTCCCTGCTCCCACATGACTGCCATTTGACACAGCATGTGTTTGAGGTAGAACAATTAACAATAATATAGAAAGGTACAATTTTTATTCTAGTGTAACCTGTTCTGATCTCACACCTCCAGTGGACAAAGAGAGAATGAGAGCTTGTCCACTGTCATGTTACAAAGTGGGAAAACACAGGAGACAGAGCTCCTGGGTAAGCTGGAGGGAGATAAATGTTACCTGGGACATTCCACGGTGTTTGTTTTTTTCATACATGTAAAACTACAACAAAATCACTGACATCAACAGATACCACAATATCATATTACTTCTTTAGCTGTTACACTTCCAGTGACTACAGTCACAAAATTATTTTGTCCAATTCTCTTAGGCTGCTTCACAGCAGTTCCATTTCAGTTACATTCAGAACAATTATAAATACCATGCACTAGTAAAGTGTACGAGACTAAATAATACACCAGAGAAAGAATAAAATCAATTCCAAGCTATACGAGAGTTGACCTGAAGCAACGGGAGTGATTTCAATGGAGGTGTGCCAGATTTTTGCAAGTGGAAACAGAATGGGGGTAGAAATAGCACAACATAATCAAACATGCAGCTGTGACACCAACCCTTCAAACCACCACTCCTCTGCAGTTACTTCCAACAACATTTGGAAGTGTTACTCGGGTATTGCCCATCACAAAAAGACCGATACATTAATGATGAAATTAGCTTAATCAATTTATTGATTTTTTTTATTTTACTGATCAATTTATCACATTTCTTTTCAAGCTAGAAACCATCATTACGGTACCTCCACAAGTGAAACATGGCATGACCATCAGCTTTGTTTTAACTAAAAAGGCACGGGTAAGCAATACAAATAGTCTCCAATGGGCAGCTAGGGGCTACGGAGGGATAATATCGTAGAATCATAGAATTAGGTAGGTTGGAAAAGACCTACAAGATCACCTAGTCCAACCATCCACCTACCACCAACAACCCCACTAAACTATGTCTCCCAACGCTATATCTAAACGTTTCTTGAACACCTAAGTAATATATTATACACTATATATATAGTGTAATATCAAGCAAACGCAAAATAAACAAATGCTGAGTTGAGCAGTTAAGTTGGTTAAGGAAGTTTCTCAGAATAAGACAACACGTGCTCCATTTCCCTGTCATCAAACCCTTTCCAAGTTTCCCAGTGTTCCCCTAAGAAAACAAGTGCAAGAGTAAAAGTTAAATACACGCAAACAAACAAGAGACCGTACCTGATGGAGCTTCAGAGACATGCGGATTGCTGGGGCAACCACCTTATGCAACAGATCCATGTCTGCGAAGACCCACTCGTCCTTCGCCGCTATCCGGAAGTCCCCTTTGAACAGCGCGTGGAGGCCGTACAGAAAGGAGTCTAAGCTGCAAGAGGAATGCAGTGGTCACTTTTGGAGGCCACTTTGTCCTCACCAAGCTGGAGCTGAGCTGCTCAGGGACCTGTGGCCCTTCCACTGCAGGGAAAACCCTGGCACAGTCTGGGAGCGCTCACCATGGGTCCTTGCGGCAGGTGTAAAGCAAGGGTCATGCTGCGTATACATATCTTTTTGGGTAGGTGTTATTCCTTCTGCTTGCACTGCCAGCAGCTGGCTGTGAGAGAAACGTGGTACCCAGAACATGAATCTTAAGGGCCTGTGAATGAAGGTGCTGCATCTGCAGCTGCTCGGCAGCGTCTGGAAGGCAGCAGGGCTGCCTCTCACTGAAAGCTCATTGAGCAGCCCTGTCACCATTAACAGTCCTGCTTGCAAGGTAAAATTAATAATAATAATTTAAAAAACAGCTCTAAAATGTATTTTTTTTTACTAAATCTGAATCTTCTGTCATGGAACTCAAAACTAGACTTGAACATTAAACCAGACATACTGAAAAGAACACCAAGTTTCATGAGCATGAATGAACCCAGGGGCATTTCCTACTGAAACAACAAACCTGAAAGCGACTGTGGGACGGCTTTCCTTCTTCATACAAGCAACTGGATGTAACCGGTTCTGCCTCACCTTGATAATGGTTTGCCTGGACCAGAGACTTCAGTGGGATATAAGAGGGGAAAAACCGAGTAGCTGTTAGAAAATGGTTGCACGAGGCCTTTGTGAAGGGAAACAAGCAGCCTCAGGCTCAGCCTGCACCACGCATCCTGAGCATCCCACACTGCACAGCAGCCATGCAGGTGGTGCTGAGAGCAGGGCTGCAGATCCACTGCTGCCCTCAAGAACTGATCTTGAAGTGGGGGAAAACAGAGCCAGCTATTAAAATCCAGCATCTCCTACAAACCCTCAGGACACGGCTTCATCCACCCGCCAATATCTTACTCACTCTTACAACAGCTGATTTTTTAGATGGTAAAGGCTCTGAGGAGACAAGGCATTAAGATGTTAGAAGTTTTCACTACCATCTGTGCTTTCTCCAGAGAATACATCATCTTTCCACTTAATTGAGCTGTTTTAATTATTTTGAGGAAAAAAAATAGATATATTTGATATATTTTACATTTTTTTCTCTTCTGAGAGAGGGCAAAGAAAGATTAGGAGACTGCCTGGCCTACCTTCAAGCTCAAACACATTCTAATTTTGCCCGTGGTGGGTAGCGTGTTGTAGAAATTAAAACAGAGAGATATATCTGTTGTTACCAGAAAAGCAGCTGGATACTGATTTTCTCTGCGGAAGCGCTGTGCGATACAAATCAACCGATCAGTAGGCCCGAGGGCAGGCAGCGAGGCAGGGCTGCAGGCACTGCTGGGAACAGCGGGAGCATGGGGAAGCTCTCCTGAATTCTTAACTCATTTGCATTTATTAGTCACATATTAACACATGCCTAGGTGAGGCACACACTTAAACCCAGAGCTTCAAAAGTGCTGAAGCACAGGTTTCAATGGGAGTCGTTACGCGTCTTCAAAGAATGGCTCCTGATCCCTGCTGACCCTCAATCAAACATCTCCAGAATTTGGAAAACGATCATCTGCCCAAACACTGCTCAATAGCTAGGGAAGCCCTAGAATAAACCATTTTTTTAAAAAAGAGACTGCGGGTGCAGCCCATGTGCCCACAAATCCTTGAGGGAGGTGAGAAATCAGGAAGGGTCCTTCCAGTGGACCACTCAGTAGACAACATCCAGCACTCCTGCCTCCATCCTGGCCTGCAAAACATACCTTTGTAAATAAATGTTCTTTCCAGGATGAAACTGAAAAGAGAACAACAACCTAAACCAAAATGTGCTCTTAACTATGTCTCCGCAGTGTAGCTCTTCCAAAGCAACATCCCTTGTATTTGCTGTGAAAAGCTGGCTGAGCTGAAGGAAGGAACAAGAAAGCAAGAGAACTGATTTTTACATCATCAGAGGCTTTCAGAGCCAAATACAAACACCAGAGCAGACAAACAAAGAGTTTGCATTCACATACAAGCGACCTGTAGGCATCAGCCGATGCTGAATAGGCTGCTGCGAGCAGCAGTGCCTGCTGAAAGGGAGGCCCGGCCCAGGACAGCATGCAAACTGCAGCTGAGCATCAGTGGAGGGAGAAGAGGGAAGCACGTACAGCTCCCACTGTGCTGAGCTCAGGAAGACTCATCCATTTCTCAGCCCTCTGCATAATAAGTTTCCTAACAAGCAATTTTATGAGCAATTGTGACTGTTACAAGGAGCAAAGTAGTGGTGGGAAGCTGAGAGTCAATTATTTCATGTATCATGTTTTCCACCAGAGAGGTCCGAAGGACACCGCTGTATTCACAATGCCATTACAATTTTTCATTCTGCTGCCAATCGTAATGAGGCTTTGGGGCACATCCTACCTATAATGTGACACTATTTCAACCCGTTACTTCTGCAACATGCAGCCCTTAATCCACATAAAATAGAGCTGTTGTTGTGCTTCTAATTGCCGCGCTCTCTTCTGAAGGCTCTAATAAGATCACAAAGAAGCTGTACGCCCAGAGCTTTGATCTCTGCCCCACTCAAGGTTGTTGCCACTTTCTTGGCCCAGTTTGAACACACCTCAATCAGTCACCTGCCGCAGTTCCAGGCACATTCCACATATTTTTAAACATAGTGAAGGTAAATCCAGATGCCAAGGAAACTGTGTTAATCAGGAAGAGACAGAGCTGCTATTTCTGGCAGCACCGCTGACCCTCTGAGCTGAGACCTGAAAGCTGCTGTGGCACTGCCAAGCTGTTTCTGAAGGCAACCTGGAGGCACAGAGCATCCTGCGGCCCTGAGATGTTCAGTGAGGAGAGGACGATGCAGCAGCACCAGGGTGAGCAGCGGAGCTGAAATGAGCACTCTTCCTTCACTCCTTGTGTTGCTCCAACAGTTGGAACTAAAAGCATTTATGTAAGCCCAGAACCAGTACAGACAGATGAAAGCTAATGAGCTGGTGAATGCGACTGCGGGTATTTGGAACTCCAAGCTCTGTCTTCTGCCTGCAGTTTATAGACCTTTCCCATTGTTAATTGTGGATTTAGTTCTGCATTAAAACACACACGTGCTGATAACAACCTGCACATCTTAGCTCACCTCAAAGAAAAAACCCTCAGTGGTGCTCCCTTTAAATTTGAAATTTCTGATGTCAGTGGCTGTGAGCTAAGGGTCAGACTTTTCGCCCCTGCTTTGCTCCACTCCAGCACACACAGAGCCTCACTGCTTAACTCCCATGGAAGTATCTGATGAAAGATGATTTATTAAAAGATTTTTATATTTTTCCAAATGTGAAACATATCCTAAACATTTATTTATTAGGAGGTCTAGTGGCTGAATAGCATTACTCAGTGTTTTTTCCACAGAGGTACACCGAAACATATCACTCACGTTTGAATAAATGAATGGTAATGTCATGTCATTCTTCAAATTGCATTTGGTGCAGGATGCCTCCTAATGACAGTTTAAGAGAGCACGTGATTTGCATAGCAATGTTCTGCCATCTTAATGAATGCATTTATAGTGCAATCTAGTGTTAATGTTGGGTTTCTGCTGACATTTACATGAACAGGTACACTGAATAATTATTTACATACATTATATAAGAGCATTTAAAACCTTGGCTTACACAGTGACATTTACTGATTAATAGATTAGACAAAATCAGGTGTAAATGAGTCCAAATTGATAGTTTACATACACAATGTAAACTTGAATCTCAATTCTGTAGTGCACTGCTCAGCCTGACATTACCTTTGCATTAGTGTTTTTGCGAAGCAATTGGATGACTATCAGTCCTCAAGATACAGCAAGGGCTGGACAGCACATATGAAGCATCCTCCCTGCCCACGCAGTTACCCGAGAGGACAAAACATGGGCCTCAGAGCACAGATTATTGTCTAGTTTTCTCACAATGGACTTATCTGAAACTCTTCACAGAAATAAGCACGTGGAGAAGAAAATTACAACACCTATCTTACCATTACATCTCAAATTCATCATGCAACATTGTAGACAAGATGCTTCACAGCCAGAATTAGTAGAAAGTTTCACAACAAAATTCAGGGTCATTTCTTATTGCCGACTAAAGTAATCTAAAAAATCATGATAACTTCTCAAGAAAAATGAGCATAAAATAGTCACCTAAGGAATGAAGCTTCTAAAGACCCTAAGTGCTTCCCTCCCATCTGACTTGAACAGAGACCTGCAACAAGCTAAGAGCTGGGACCAAGAACCAGCAATAATGCTGTGAACTATCCTTTGCAAGAGCTGCTATCTATCTGCCAGATACAGTGAGGAGAGGGAGTATCTGCCTTTATTGCCAAAAGTTAATCCTTGGGAACATCTGCTTCACCTCACTGGTGTCGCATGTGTTGGACAAAGTCTCCCTTCCCTAGGCAAGCCATGTAGAACTACAACTATCAGAGCCTTGCTGACTTCTTTGTGTTTAAGTAAGCTGTGATGACCTCTGTGTAGCAGTAAAGATAACAAGTATGATAAGAGCTGCCCACTGTGCTGTATTCAGCCGAATTTGGGGGATTTTTGTTGATAAAGGTCTTGATGTCTGAGGGTAAAGTACCCACCTTGTTCCTCAGGTGATACCTTCTACTTAATTGCTCTCGCCAATTGAAATAAATATATAAATTCTTAAAGACAAAAATAAACATCAGTCACCAAGCCAAAGTCATATTTTCTAGCCCTAGCAATTTATAACTCCAATTGTGCTACTCAGATTCCTATTTTTTTTCCAAATCTTTCTGACAGATGAAAGACACTGAAGGTAACTTACCCAGGTGGGTAAGTGACACAGTTTTTCACAGTGAAACTTTTCTAGGGGAAGCTTTTGTGAAGTAGTGCTGAAAAAGGCTGACAGAACTTTCCATTTAATTCCTTTTATGTCATAAAGTACATGTTAAAAATACAGTGATACAATAATGCCCTGGAGCACTTTCTTAATAGAAGGAAAACCAGGACTTAATTAAAGATAAAGGATTATATACAATGGATTCAGAAAACCAGGGACAGAGCTGTGCAATGCATATAACTACCACAATTCTTTCCCTTCTACAGACTTTGTCTCTGCAATGAAAGTATTTTTTAATGCTGGCATGTCCATTCCCCAAAAGAGAGAAACCGATTAGGTTCATTGGTTACGTTTCAGGTTTTAAAATGACATGATATAGCTGACTCCTGCAATTAGTAAAATCTTTGCAAATAATTATCCTCAACATTCAGACTTTCCAGGTTAAGCTTTGAAAAGTCTCTAATAGCATTATTATCTCTTTGTATAGCTACTAACTGTGTAAGCCAATAAAAGGAGGTGACATTGTTACTGTACCTGTACAACTGCCAAAACACTGTAATGAAGATTTTAAGATCCTGGGGAAAGTACATGCAACGCGATGACAGTTTTAGGAAGATTTTGTGGTATTTTTAGATGCTTCTCTAATGTCAATGTGACATATCTATTGCAGACCTAGATCAAAATCACTTTAATCTTTTCCATAAAAAAAATCATAAATGAACATCAACTTTTCTATCGTGTCCCTATACTCTAAAATTTGGATCATCTGAAAATAGGGCAATATTACTATACATAACACTAATTTGAATGCATAGAAATTAAGGGAAAATAAACTTAACCCCGAAAAAAAAGCAATAGGGAAAAGGAATATGCAAACACCAGTAGAAAAGAGATGACAAAAGCCACTTGAGAAAGTAGAAAGGAGCAGCACACCAAGAAATAAGTCATACGGGCCATGAACTGACTGAAGAGAGACATGAAAACAGACGTTATAAACACCTCAACAGATAACAAAGCTAGAATGAATATTTAAAAGACTGATTTATAACACAAAATACATTCAGATTCACACATGCTGTCTTTGTTTACTTGTTAATAAGACAAATCCTCCCTAAGGACTTGCTGATAAAACACTAGCTAGTTTTATTCACAGTTTTATGCCAATGCAGCAAGGTCAGTCAGAGACTGTATATTTACTGGACCGCTCTACTGTTATTCAATGCCCATGAACAGAGGGATTTCAAATACACCCAACAAAAATCCAAAACTAGGTGAAAAGGTAGACTTCTTTAAAGTAAAGATTATTAATAAAATGCTTTACCTACAGTATTATTTAGTCAGGTTGAACACCTAAAACAGGACAAAAGGTATGTTATAAAATCCAAACAAATTACTACCTCTGAGTGAAAATGGAAGAACCCCTAACAAAACCCTAAGATGCAGAGTTTATAAAGCTATAAACTTAACCAAAGTAATAAAATTCATAAGCCAAACTTTCTAGGAAGAAGTGCTTTGAATGAACGAGTGAGTGAACGAATACAAAAGGTGGACTGAGAACAGACAAATCTGTGGTCTCAAGAGATGAAAGGATCTGTCTTCCTCAGTCACTAGCATGGAGCAGCACAATGACCACAGAAAATAGTTCCGAGGAATACAGGACACTTAGGATTTATTATTTTTCAGCTAACTGGCAGTCAAGATCACTTAGTTGTTTATTTTCCATCTGGAGAAAGTCAGCATTACGGTAGCCAGGCCAGAACCAAGTAAACACCATAGGTACATATTCTTTCAATGCAAATTGCATTGAAACATGTTTCATATGAAAGGTTGGTACTAGTTATTAAGCAAACTACTGAAGTGAAAGAAGTCCAGGAATGGAAGAAAACAAATTACGTTATGACGGAAACAGACTTCACCTTGATCCAATGTTCTGCTGAGATTCTGCAGTAAGTGAAAAAAAGACCAACAGATCTTGGCTTAAAGATCAGAAGCAAGGATGCCAAAAACTTACCTGATGGCCATGTTGTGAGATGCAGTTCCCAAAGCTCTTCGGCCCAGTATACACAAAGCAAAGGAAAGCGTTACTAGTGGAGAATCCTCATCACTGTCCAAGTGCTACGAAGTTTTAAAAGTAGCATGTTACTCTAAATACAAATAGCATCGTGAAAAGCATTTTAATACTGTAAATGATGACATACAATAGCATCTGTCTGTAGCTGGATCCGCACACAAAAGCGTTCTTTGCAGTTAAGTAGAACAAGAAGGAAACCATCACAATCAGAGGCATCCTGCAAAACGCCAGCCTATTTTGCCCACTGACTAGAAACAGAACATTCCAGTCTTAGGTGGTGAGATCCCAAAGGGGGACATCTCAGCTAGTTTATTTATTGTTGTTTGATTATTTTTCTCCAGACATTACTATAAGACAGAGAACACTGCTTATTGCTGAAGGACAATTTCAGGAGAAAAGTCTATTCAGAAAACTTCTGGGGAAAAAACTTCCAGTGAATACCAATGTATATCTAAATTGCATGCCATTGAGGATGCTGACCTCACATTTCAGCAAGTAGTCAAAATATATCATTTACATTCACTAGCTTAGGAGTATTTTTTTTACTGAAATCTCCACAGAAAAAAATCCTTACTATCAAGCAGGAGGAAAGACTTCAACAATCTCCCATGAATTTGAATCTTTGGGAGGGTACATATTATTATTTCAGTCCATGCAATGGGTGATTTCTTTGATTCTAAGACTGAAGCTAATTATAATGGAGAATATAGCTCCTTCTACAAAATATTCTGATTTTCAGGCTGTACAATGAAGCCTTTTAAAATCTCATCTTATATATGACCATACCTCTATACAGAAGGTGAATTACAATAAAATATAAATATGTAAATATAGATATAAATGGGAGTGCACACATATGCATCAGTGCACGCATTTGTTTGCCCTTTTAACTCTAACTTAGAGGAGCTTCAAGTCTATTGGATATCTCTAAATCTATTATTCTATTTGAAAGTTACAGCCAGATTGCAAGTCAAAAGTGTCATTCAGCAGAGATTTTCACTGCACCGTGGAATTTTTTGTGTCTCAGAACTTAGGAGCCAAGATCAGGAGATGAGGAAGGGAAGAGATGAAACATTCCCAATAGGAGGAGATGGTGAGGAAGGTTCAGAGGACAATTCAGTGAAAACACCACCAATGTAGTGATGTGCAGAGATACTGGTGGAATGATATTGAAGAACAGAGGTGCAAGAAGGAACTGAAGTGGAGAAAAAATATCACAATTGAGCAATATTATGCCATCCAGATAAGGTCAGTGATAGCAATGGGATGTTCAGTCAGTGATCCTGAATGAAAAACACCCAAATAAGAGTGTATGGGGCCAGGAAATATACACTTCTCTATACACTTCTCATTTTTTCCCAACGTCAGCAATAATCAGAAAATTAAACAGAGGAATATGCTTTGTCTGAAACTGTATTCTCCCTCTGGGCTACTTTGACTATTCCATGGAAATACAGTAGAGCATTTCTGCTAAATGATTGCTGACCATCAGTAATCTTAGAGGCTGAAAGCACATGAATGTGTAGCTGCAAACCTGCCCTTGACCTTCTAGAGCTGTACTGTCATTTCACACACTCTTGTGGTGCGGTTCACATTTGACTCATCAGCTCTCAGGGTTGAGCTATATTAGCTGTTAGTTTGGTATGCACTTCCCTACCATTTGAGGACTGTACCCAAACAGAGGCAAATGTTTGGAAAGAGCAAACAAGCATGGACAAATGTTTGGCAAGCGTACCCAAACACTGGCTGAACTGAAGAACAACAATGTCCTGATGGTATTCCCTGAGCAGAGCCTGCTCCAGAAGCGCTTCTGCAAGCACTTGTTAAATCCACGCTTTCTAGAGATGATAAAATTGTATTGGAGAGTGTTCACAGTGAGCACTTGGTTCTGTATTCAAAGACTACAGCTTTGAAGTTTCTCGAGACTCAGTTTTTTGCACAAGAGTAGTCTCTAATACACGGTTCTCTTTCCATTTTACAATGCAA
The DNA here is from genome assembly GCF_002078875.1 of Numida meleagris. NCBI lineage: Eukaryota > Metazoa > Chordata > Aves > Galliformes > Numididae > Numida > Numida meleagris. The sequence continues at coordinate 39,158,570 of NC_034411.1, read as the reverse complement.
AGATTTTTCCTTTATGTTACATTTAATAGCTTAAATGAAATAAATTCTCCTGCATTAATCCTGAGCAAGCGAAAGAGTAACCATGCATCATTCAAATCCAATCTCAGAAATTACAACTACTACAAATGAAAAAATGCAAGCTTACCTCTGCCCTTTTCCTGGCACAGTACTGAATCCAGTCCAGATAAACACTGCAGAAACTAGCTCTTGTTATTCCTTGGAGACAGGGAACATAATCTTCATCTATGTTAATGTTAAACATTGCAAGGTCACGTTCAATATAATGCCACTTTGCATAAGGCTGCAGTGTCTTTTGGATGGACTCATCTTTTATCCATTCCAGAATTTTGGGAGAGCTCGCTGTAAAGTATATTATACTCTGTTGACAAAATGAGCAAACATTAGTCACTCTGTCTCTGATTAAAGCAGAAATATTTTACACAGAAAAGAGTAAATCAGATAAGACAACACTAGCAACCCGTAATGGCGCATATTTTTCCTGTTTTTTAATGCTTGGCATCAATGCTACATCAGACTATTTAGTTAGATGGCAAACATTGATATCTAAACAGCAGGAAATGGAAATAGAAGTCACATATTTAATACCTGGTTGCCTTACAGGAAAAGTAATACAAATGAATCGACTGCAATAAAAACATGGAATTCCTGCACTGCAATGTGCAAATTAGGGAATACTAGTGGGCTTGTAGAGCCTATCACCAAGAAGGCAATACTGACAGAAGTTCAGAGAGATTTTGAAAAAACAGTAGTAGCTGGCCACATGATCAAAGTAGGTTTCTTTTTCCTGTGTAGGCTTCCTGCTATCTGAGTAGGAAGCTTTTCTAATTCTTCAACAAAAACATTTCCACCATGATTTAAATCTCATAAAGGTGAGATGTGACAGATGCGTACAATACAACTCTGAAACTCCCCATTTTAATTTCTCCTTTTACTCTGCATTAAGTAGCATCACTATTTTTAATATGTTGTCAATGAGACCAGTAAAGAATAATGAGTTTTTATTATGCGTAATCCTAAAAAGCTGATAAATAATGCAACTGAATTTACGTTTAAAAAGCACTTAAGGAGGAAGAGCACTCACCAGGAGTTCTTTGATCAAATACAGAAATACAAGAAAGCAGTAACACTCACATCTCATGCCTGTGCCTGAGTTTCTAAGCTTACGTGCTAACCAGTGGGTCTGGAGCCATTAAAATATTAGTAAGAAAAATCTATCAACACCAAATTTAAAGCTTGTTTTCAGAAGAACATGAAACCTAAGGAGAAGTTCCAGTCTTGCAAAGGAAGGTGACAGCAGCTGAGAAGGCAAATAACAATGCTTTATCATTATAATGTTTTGATTTAATTAAAGATATTCATTTAAAATTGGATTCCAAAGCAAGTAAGAGATGAATGAACATGACTGAAGATTATGTGGTTCTACTTTACGAAACAGGTTTACTCTACGAAGCAGGAATATCATTAAGCAAAAAAATGTATAAAATTAAAATATGACAGATTAAAATGAAAAAAGGACAGAAGCACGACCAGCCCTTTTACAAATCCCAGATGCCATCCACAATTTGCCTTTCAAACTGCAGAAAAATACGCAGGAAAGAGGAAAATTAAGCTCTAGAAGAAAAGGACAAGGTAGAGTGATACAGACTGGGGATGGTCCCTTAATTTCTTGGCATGCAGAGAACAATTTGTAATCTTCTAAAAAAGATTCGCAAAGAAACAATAGGATCTGAAAACGCTGAGAATGCAGACTTCTGGAATAGTAGAAGACATTTAAAAAAGAATATATTGAGAGGAGGCACAAGGGAAAAATATCACAGTAGTTGAGCAGGAAATGATTTCAAAATGTATGCAGGAGGGCTACAGGAGCTGACCCACTTTATTTGTGGAGAATAAAAATCCCCCTACAAGAAGAAATAAGGGCCCTTCTGGACTGCCAGTGAAACTGCAAATGAAATAAGCACACAAAGAATATAAAGTTCAGTGCAACTCACTCTTCAAAAGATCAATATGATAATTATTCATGAAGCATAGAAGTGAAACAAAGCATACATTTTCTTCACCAATCTTCAAAACACAGTTTGCTTTTCTTATTATTCTCACCTGTGTTTCCAAAGAAGCAGATTCAGCTGGGAAAATAATCAGACTGGCAATCAGACACTGAAACAGCAGAACTTCTGCCACCTAATTAAATTCTGCTCTTAGTAGCTCTTCCTGGATATGTTTTGTGCACAAGTACATTCTCAGCTATGTGGCAATTCAGAAATGATACAGCAAATATTTACGATATTGTAAGCTACAAACTAGAAGCACTCCAAGCACTCTGTGTGATGGAGATGCAGTTGCTGCTGAAGCTCAAATCAGTGGGTTTTCCGAGTTTGTGATTTGTCTTCTCTGAATACTGTATTAACTAGACTTCTTACAATTACCTTCCTGCTCTGTTAAAAGCAAAATACCAGGGGTTTAAAATGCTCACAGTGGAACTGTCTTCACAGCTCAAGAGTCCTCCATAAGAGTGAGCTGGGGAAGGAGTGAATTCTCACCTCTGCTTCTGGTATCATATGCTTATCCAAAGGCTAAGTTCTAGCAGCAATAAATAAACAGGATGAAAACTTATCTGATACAAAATGTAATCTTCTCATCTTCCTACGCTGTACTAAGGATTTTATCAAATCTTATCAAAGCTTCTGTTAATGGAAGAAATGAAGAACTTGAAGAACAGGAGAAAAAAAAAAATCTCCTTAAAGGCTTCTTTTGGGAGTGTCACTCTGAGGAAGAGCTCTCCTGAAACAAAAGGAGGTCAGGCACAGGCTAAAAACTAAGCTGACAACAGGTTATTATCATCCCTCATTCATCCTTCCCTAAGAAGGGAAGTAGATTAAGAGACTGGAGCCTTTCTAAGGAGGAAGATCTGTAAAAACAGTCTAACAGCGCTGGCTCAATGAAATCAATCCAAAACAGATTAGATTTGGACACCTTGAAAGTCACAGATGGTGAACATTAGAAAATCTGTACCCAGGGGATGTGCAGCCAGCGCATACTTCAGAAGCACAGAGTTCATTTAACCCTTTCACTCAAGGCAGAATCAATTAATTTCATCAGTATTACAAGGGACAAAAGTTTGCCTAAGCAACCTTTTCTATGCCAGCTGCTACTCAAGTATTTCTGAACTAGAAGCTCTAAACCACCTTCAAGTTAACTTCTTAGGCAACTGCTTCACATTTTCCACAGTCATCTCATTTTCGTTGACTTAAGGGACAAAAAAGCTCCTGTTTAAAAAGCACAATTCTTTGCTACTTTAAACTAATGAGCAGCTGATTTGATTCCATCATAGAGTGGAATGTTTTTCAGCCTCGTATGCCATCAAAACCTGAATCATATCAGCTTGCATCACTTTAAATTCAGACTACCTTTTAAAGTCAAGTGAAGCAATTGTAGCAGTATATCAACTTAAGATTAAAGAAGCCTTTTTGTTTGTCTGTTTAGTTTAGGTACATCCCTAAAAATAATTGAATTACATTTTTAGCCACAAAAGAAACGCTTCTAAAATGAAAAAAGCATGTTCACAAGCAGTTTTGTTTTTAAGTAATTAAACCAGTTTGGTTACCAGGCCGTGGTGTCTGTAAAATTATTTGTGAAACCCCAGTGAGTGTTTTACAGAGTAATCAACTGCATGACTAAATAAAGCACTTTTGTGAGGCAATTGTCTTGTTTTTACTGCACTGGGTCACTTGAATAAAAAGGTGATTAATTTATTTACAGCAAGTCTCTCTCTATGGTTGACAGGAATTTTAAAATTGCAGAGATGTAGATAGGAAGGAGACGTCAGAGATGGTAGGGAGCTTTAGCAATTGGCTTAATGGCAGTACTAGTGGCATAAAAGGCAGCATTTGGCTTTTGTTGCTTCAGCAGAAGACAGTATTGCACAGGGTTTTCTTCACTTAGAAAGGGTTTGGCTTTTCTGACAAATGAATATCTATGCGGTCATCGCGATCTTAATAACACTGCAAATACAAAAAAAAAACTGTCACTGAAGCTTTGCTTTGTAAGAATGCTTCATCTGCCTCAGTCAGGAGAGGATGCTAACTCACCTTCTTGACTTCTGCTTAAGCATGCCTGCAACTAACTGTACTAAGCGTAACTCGTCAGAGTCTTATGTAGCAAAGGGAGACATGAATTAATTATCCCTACCTAATACTGAGCCAGTCTGACTGCCAGTAGTGCAAAGGAATGAATATAAAGCCAGTAACTTCAAATACTACTTCTAACAGCCAGCCACCATTTTTGACGAACCCACATAGGAATAAGTCCACTTTAGCCAAGAGTTTACCTTTATATAGAATCTGATAAGAATTCTCCGCAGATCGAACACTTGCAGCATTGTTGCAGCATTGTTATCAATGATGCTATATCCTTCGAGGATGTATTGGGTTCGTGTTATTTCCCATGTCAGCCATCGGAGGTTAAAGGCTGCATTACATGATAACAAGTGAGGCAAGTGTCCTGGCTTACAACAGCAGCAGCCTTCATCGTCTTCATCTCCTTCTGTTATAGCCTCCACTTCTCTCTGCTGGCAGTAAGTCCCTTGGCAGTGAGGAAAAGAGAGTAAGCTGACAGTTATTGTGAGGTGGGGGAAACAAAGGACACCGACTGGAGAAAGTGTAGTTGAAGGGACTATGCATTTACCAAAAATCTAATAGAAAGAACAACAGCAACAAATTAGATGTGTAAATTGATTCAAGTGCAGTAGAAAATGAAGTGCCGTCCATCATTTATTTATCACCACCTATAAAAGCCTAAAAGGCCCAATACAATATCCTAGGCATTTGGTTCTGAGCTGAGCTACAGACCATTGCTTCTGCCTTAATAAAAACTCAACAGGAAGCAACACTAAAGATTCTTGCTCCATCAGGCATAGTAAGCAAATTGATCCAAGTCCCAGTCTGTTTCTTCAAATAACATAAAAGATACAAACAAAGATTTTACAGTCTGTCAGAGCACTTATAAAATCTGTGTTAAAGTGAACTATCTTGGAAAGCAGGCTCCAAAAATAACATGCAACTGGTTGTTCTCTCTCCCACTGGAGTAAAAGCTACACCAGATCAAATGTTTCTAATGAATAGCACTGGTGGCAGTATATCATGAGGACAGAACAGCTCTCTAATTAGCCAATTACGGGGGCTTAAGATCAAAGTAGAGCAAATATTTCTGGAAAAGTCATCTTAAATTAAAAAGAAGTTATGAGGAAGATGCAGAAATAATATTTCTGCTTTGCAGACTGCATTTCTGGCTTACGTTGCACACACTTGATGGCCAACCTGAGCCCTTCAGGTTTTGTAATCTATGAATGTGGTTTCAAAACCACGTTGGACACTACAAATCAAAACCAGAGGTGGACACCCATGTGTTCCACACACAGTTCTCAAGATACTTGAGCTACACAACCTCAATGCATGGACCCACTTAAAATTTACTCTCTGTGGGCTATTGCAGAACTTGATCTCTTCTGAAGTTCTCCATAAACCATCACTCAAGGCCACGCAAGATACACATATGTCTCACATACACTTTTCGCTATTGGTTCAGTGTCATCCCGTGAGAAAGCTGGCTCAGTCAATTTCTAAATAGTCTCAGTAGGAGAGGAAGGTGCAAGACACTGTATCGCCGTTTCTGGAGAGGGACACTGTCAGTTAAAGCTTTAACTGGAATCAAAGATGCAACGCATACCAGCAGGCTCTCATCCCTCTGTATACATTTCTTAGCAAGCGTGTTTCTCACATAACAATTCAAGTTTGCATCCCTGGTACAACTTACCTTTCATTTTTGGGTGAAATGTGGTATGGGATATACATTTAACATATCAGCAAATACACTTCAGAGCACATTTTGTGCTCTCATAGTCAAAAATAGCAAGAAAACCACATGATTTAAAACACATCCTCTCTCTGAGAATTTTATTACTAGAAATTATGTAAATAAAAATAAGCAGCATCTACAAAACCCCCTGCCAGGACCAATAAACCTGTTCTGTCATGCCAGTATAAATAAGAAAAGAATTTGGATATTTATAAGTGAAAACTTACACTGTTTAACCAGCATTGTTCCCCCTTTGACTTCAAGGGTATACAATTATGACAAATTATTAAATATCTTAAGTGATCTAAACACAAACATCTTTCCATCCAAGACTTCCACAAAGTACAAAATATGACCTACCAAGCTGACATTTCCTGTGGGACTGGACATGAACTGAACTGTTTCTGCTTCATATTTCACAGATTTCTACATGAATTAACACTTCATGCTTAGCAGCAAAAAACCAGCAACTGCTCTGGGTCACTGGATCCTTTTCTGAAGTCAAGTCAAAAGACATTGTACTCAAAGTGAAGTAGGGAAAGGCATATCCCTCTGTACATAGGTTGAAAAGGGTAAAACAACTACTCCGCACTACTGCTGTTACTGTTATGTCTGTTTTTTGAAAAGTTGAAGGTCTTAGAGTATTACATCGAATTTAAGAGAAGATCAGTCCTCACCTCAGGTGCTAAATCAAACATTGTCCGGTGTTTACACTTGGTGAAAAACACAAACCCAATAAACAACTGCTGCTAATCTCACAACTAGTGGAATTAAATATGGGTTTGCTTTGTCTCTCTTCTTAAATCCATTTTTCTATTTTGTATACAAATACCACATTTCATTCCTATCAGATGCTGGCTACATTTTAAGATGTTCTCTATATCACCTGTTTTAATAAATACCTTATATTATCACTGGAGACTCTGCAATTATTAGTTTTCTTAAGACACGTATTTGGTAAAATATGAGACCAAAAGAGGCAATAAGTGGAGAATTCAAGGAGCCCTCAGTGTTTGAGGGAAGCTGTCAACACACGTATAGCAAACAAGAGAAGCAGCCAGAACAATTATTTGCTTTCTCAGCTAATTAAACAGGTAAAAAACATCTCCAAGTCATCTTTGCTAGGTAATTTAAGTCAACAAAACTTACAATTGTACTACAGTGAACACAATCAACATTGAACTTGGGAAGACAGAGACATTCCATCAGGGACCATATTTTTACCAATGCTCTGGGAGAAAACCAGGGAGCTCATGTGGTCATTCCACAAATTAATTCCAAAGAGTGAAATCAGGGTCGTTCTCTGTCAACACCTGGCAAACAAGCCCTCGCTTAACAATGGCTGTCTGATGGACTCAGGTACTGACACCTTGCGGATTTGGTGTTTGGATTGCTTGAAGAGCTGCTGCTTACTTTAAAGGTGTGAGCTCAGGCATGGCCTGTGCTCTGCCATAATAACAAATCCCTATTTTGTGTCCTCGGTCCCAATTCATCTGCAGAGTAATATTTCCAAGCACCATCTAGTAAAGAGACTCAAGTTTGCAAAGACAATAGGTAAACTCAATGCTCAAACACATGTAGTTTCCCCTCATTTCCTGCAGACATTTCCAGACAGAATGCCAGAAATTTTCTCTCATCCTTAAACGAATCTTGCTTTAGGCCATTAATGCACTGGCTGGACTTCAATGCCACTAATTTTCATGTCACTGATAAATTTCATTTTACCACTGCATGAATCCTTGGTTTTTTACTCGAGACTCTAGACACTGGTACTACAAAGACTAAGAGCAGGTGCTCAGTTTTATGCACTGAGCCAAAAGGGACAAGTCACAGCCAATGACATTAAGCATTAGTGTACATCTCTTACAGAACAGTGACACTAAACTTTCATATATGTGTTATAAGCTGATGATTAAAATGTCAATTTTATATTGCTTCTCCAAAAATTAGCAAGTTCAAGCAATTCTAAGAGAATTATTCATAAAACCAAAGAGCAGGGAACAGAACGTGCACTTCAGTTATGCAATATAATTAAGTGTAGTACCATTAAACATTAAAATACAGGAAAATGTTTTCACTGGTAATTAGTCATTTTAAAATCTGAAGTAGAAAGAAAGAAAATAAGCTTTCTTGCTTCGCTCAAGCTCAGTCATTCACTGTGACCCTTGCTAGTGCAGATGAGACTGATTCTTTTGTAAGATATGTAACTCTGGATGGTTGACAATTCACCAATGCAAGAACATGCGCCAGATCAACAAAGTAAGGTCAATCTACGTGAGCTCGGGAGAAAACCAGTGTGAGAACTTGAAACTCTTTTTCCTGACACATCAGGACTTGAGGACTGAGTTGTGCTCTGCCAGAATGACCTGACCTAAATGGAAATGAAAACACTGAAACTGAAGACAGCAATCTTACTTCAAGAGGATACAGAAAATACAACTAAACTAGTAACTAACCAGCCCTCTAGAATTTAAGGCTGAAATCAAGGTATGCTTTTTAATTTCATTTTCATAACTCAGTGAGTGAAAGGAAAAGTATTTTTCAGTTCTACAGAGCACGAAAGAGAATCCTGTAAGACAACATCTAGAAGCCGTTTTATATGTCTAGTCTGCTCAGTATAGCAGGTGGTACGTTATCACCAAGAAGAAGCATAAAGAGCATAATTAGACATCTTCTCCTGAAACAAGCCTTGTATATAGCTCTAGAAACACAGGAGAACAAATACTTCACAAAGGACTGAACTCCCAAATGGAAACTCATGAATCCCAGAACTGGATGTCTTCTGGAAAATAGCGCCTATTTTGGCTTCTTCCAGCTCTTTTCCTTGTAGAATTGGGATTTTGAATAATAAATTTGTAAGCTGTGATAGCCTCAGGTTGTTTCAAAGAAAAATCTCAGGACTTAAAAACAAAACAAAACTAAAACAATACTAATTTCTCAAACATAAAATCTATTAACTACAAAACTGTGATTCAGTTTTCAGCTGTTTCTGGTGCTTGCACGTCTGAAAAATAATTCATTTTCCAAAGTAAACAGTCGGTCTAATAACAGACATCACATCTCCTCAAAAACTGAGCCATGTTGTAAAACCCCAGGTGAAAGAAAGCATTCTCAAAGGACACTGGTTGTTAAACTTACAGCTACCAAATACCACACGAACATCTTATGTCACCTCTTTTTGGAGCATAATGCAGCACAACATTTTGTTTCCAACAAATACTTATTTTCAATAAAAAGGTTACTGAGCATCTAACAACATTTCCCTTCCTTCCAGAAGTTTGCCCCAGTATACTCATATGTACATACAAAATTGTGAGGGAGGAAAGGAAAAAAGGTATCAAATATTTATTCTAGTCCACATTACAGAAACCAAAGCATTCTATTTGAAATGCATAGATGGGTTACACTGCTAGGGCATTACTGTACACCTAGAAAGGCTTCTGTACTGCAGATTTCCTGCATTCAACATCATGTCTTTCCGGGCTTACGTCTTTTCAATTAAATCACTGTGATTAAAGCAAAGAAATCTCTTTGCAGTCTTTCTGTTCATGCCCATTATACTTCTGAGCCTCGTGTCTCTCAGCTTTTGTTCTTTCCTGCAAACAATGTACATTCTGTTCTTTTAACCTTCTCTTGAAAGAGATGTGTTAAAAATGGCTGCTCTTCTCTGAACTCCTTGTGTTTTTTCAATACCTTGTGATGGTTTTATGCATACAATGAACATACTTCAAGCATGGTTTCAGGAAAGACATGAAGGTGGGCACTTTTATTTCCCAACAGCGTGAAGTGATTTGTAAAAGTAAAAAGTGAATGCTGCAATCAGTCTTTAAATAAAGAATGACTCCTGCTAGTGCTACAGAGCTTTCAGACACAGAAATCAAACACCAATACATATTCCTTGCACTGGTAATGTACTTGTTACTATAATAAAACTATACAGTATATATATATGCTGCCAAAATGAGTAACTGTCCTTATTTCTTAGAAATCATTACTGTGCCTAAAGCATATACCCTAAACTGGCTGCATTCATACACCATTTTGCGTGCGAAATAAACTAGCTAACACGGAGAAAGCCCCACAGGCAATCCCATCCTGCTGTCACAGCTGCTTGCCACTATGTACAATTACATCCGTGCTTTCTCTATGCTTCTTTCTTTGGTTCATCTAATGAAGTTCCAAGTGAAGCGTGAATATTGCACGTGCAACATTCAGTAACAAAATCACAGCAGAGATTTAGAAGTTAATTACATGATTGAAGAATACTAGGAATGAGCTAGAAAGCAGCTCTTCAAGACATCAGCATTACCATCCATAAGTAATTTCTGCACACGCTGCACCTAACTGGATGTTCTCCAAAAGACATTTTGTTGAGGCACAGACTAAACAGGAAAATATTTTAAGTCTTCCTCATTCTACAGGGAACTTGGGGGTGGTAGGTATTTTGACATTCTTTCTGCTTGTTCCCCGACTGTGGGTTTTCCCCTGTCTTTTCCTTTCAAATTAGATGATACATTACGTATTTATTCTGGCAGGTTGATTTCAGCATTCCACTGTAGTCTAGCACAGACAGCACAGCTAAATTACTGAAGGGCTTGATTCACCCACAGCAATGCACGAGTACCTGCAAATTTTCACCTAGTCTGAGCTCATCTCTACCCTCTCCGTTTTTGATAGAGGAGATGGGCATCGCTGCTTTACACACAGGATAAATGACACAATGGAGGCATATCCCCTCTTTGTCAGCAGAAAGGAAAGTGAAGAACTAACTCATACAAGATGTGTTATTTGAACAGGACTAAAGACAGATGAGGGGAACCCCAGCGTTGCCAACTCTTTTATTTCAGTTTGCTCAATCTGTATCTTCTTACTCTCAGTGCAAAGATGCTTTTTATTTAACAACTGAGACACACACGCTTCGATTACATAGAAAGGAATATGGATTGGTCATTTTATAATGCCAACTCTTAATGAAGCTGGACGCAAATAGGGGAGGCAGTTTTACCTGCTCCTGGTATGTCTGAATTCAGAAGACACTGTGACCTCTTTGGGCACTGCAGCACTGCCAGCACAGCTTTTCACCTACACTGACAAATGCAGGAAAATCCAGAGATCCTCAATGTAAATATTGATCTTGGCTTACTCAGGAAACAGTCACAGGCACAGAGAACCTTGTTATGATTCATTCATTTCCCAAGCAAATGTAGACTTCCTATTTAAGGAATATTGGATTTTTAGGACCCTCAATTAAGATTACATGTTTGAAATTGAAGTAGAAGTGAAGAAGCCAGAGCTCAAAAATTACAGACTTTGAGTTCTTCCTCTTGCCTATTTTTTTCCTCTTTGTGGGAAACCATTCAGTAAAATGAATGAAATCAGGGTCCTATGTGAAATCCAGCATATGACCAGACAACTAAAAATAGGAATGTGAGATGCACAAAGCAGAGGAAACGTGACTGTATGCACACTTAAAGCCTGGTGCTTATCACAAACTGCCTTTTAGCTTTGAAAGCTCCAAAGTTCTTCCAGCAGTTTAATGCACTCCATCTACATACAGAAAAAAATCCTACTGTATTGAGTTGTACCCCGTACCTGCCATGGAGCATTTGCAAGACTTGAAATGGGAAGAACCTGCCCACTTGGGGCAGGAGACAGTCCTTCCCACTGCTCAGGGGAGCCCTGCCTGACTTCTTGCCCCAGCAGGAGCAATTCTGCTCAAAGGAAGGTTTTCTGCTCTGTCACAGTTTTCACAGAGCTGAGAGTAGCCCTTGAAACAGCCCTTGACCTGTCCCCTTACACAGCTTCTGCCTTCACATCAGCCCTTCTGGCTCCTTTTACTCAGACTGTCTCTTCAACACGAATCCCTGTGTCTGTGGGCATCTTTGCTTAATGTCCTAGCCCCAGCAGAGCAGTCAGGTTCCTTGCCAACACAAGGATGTAACCTGTTACACAATGGGCATGGTGTTGCAGCATGACTTATCTAAAGCAAACCAGGCCTCATGAGCTACTGAGAGATACAAGCTACACTCTGGTGTCAACAGGCCACCCAAGCAAGACTTCACCAGGCACGCCGCAAACTATCTGACACCTGGTCTGGAGTCCACAAAACTTTTGTTACAGTCTGCATCACGAAGATCCATCTTATCCAGCTCATGCCTGGCTCCCTTCTGGGCTCATCTGTTTCTCCTTAAACAAGCTTGAAATTCTTGTGCTTTCTCTGGCATCTATTCTGCGTGGTCCAGAGGGGTTTACTCTTACATGGCCAACACTACACATTTAAGTTGTTCTCTCCTCAGGTATGTTCTGTTATTTACACATAGGCTTTTCTGTTCTAGGCCAAACAATATAACCCAATACACACACCCTACTTTCTCTTCCCAATACATCTCCTGTACCCAGAGAAAATATTCTGAAAGCTGAAGAAATCATCCAGTGTATTTCATATGAGGACACAAACTAATCACACATTTCCTCTCACAATCTAAGTGAGATTCTCATTCCCATTTTTCCCACTCCTCTCTTCCTCCTTCAGTAATTTGTCTGTGCTTTTCTGGTTCATGGTTTGCTGCCGCTATGCTGGTCCCACGCATCAGGACTATTCAACAGTCAGATAAATGCTCCTTCAAAGGCTGCTGATCTCCTGAGGAACTTGAGAGAGACTGGGGAGGGGGCAGCCATGACTGAAACTCCGCTGGCTCCAGAAGACACATGAGAGGCTGTGGAGGCTCAGCCCAGGCTGAACTTAAAGACCTGTTGCAGACAGCAGACACATTAGAGCTGCTTACAAATAGAGACAGTGTTCGGCAGTCGGCACAGAAGCATCAATTTTCAGACCCATTTGCTTGCAGAAACTAATTTTAGGAAATACAAAGATACCTTGACGGGTGGCACTACAACTTTTGAGCTTTGCTCTCAGGCTCATATGCAAAACGCCTCCCACCTGATGAACCAACCTGGCTCAAAATCATATTCCTCCTCCAATCACTTTGCAACAAAACTATCTTGGAGTTGGAGACTATCTTGGAGAGTTGGAAGTTGAGTAGTGAGAGTTACTCAAGTTACTTTCACTCAACTCTTTCAGACCGCCTGCCAAGCCCCTGATCTTTTTATCCAGCCAGAACGTGGTTTGAGCAGCCTCTCATATTTTTCATTGGTCTTTGCAAGGCTTACTTTTCTCAAATGGTATAGAGGTGTTGATGAAGAGGTACTCAGCAAGAGGTGGCAAAGAAAAAAACAGTTCTTGCAGTTTAAGCATGAAAGTGAGATTTCTTTCTTTCATTTGTTTCAAATCCTACAATGAACTACTTCAACAGAAAAGCAAAGATAATTTGGTAAAATCAGGATGGAAGATAATGGAAACATTTATGGTCCTGCTCACTCAAAATTCAAAAAAAGAATAAACATAACATTAACAACTTGTAAGATGCATCGCTTTTCAGACATGCATAAATCCATCCTGGAAGTCACTTTTATTTTCACATCTGCACAAATGAAACATTTTCTAGCTTCACAGTTTCCATAAAGAATTGTACTGTGAGCAACCTAAGAGGCAACAAAAATAACAGACTGACTAAAACTGTCTTAAAGAACAACAAAAAAAAACCACCAAAACCAACAACAATTATCTCAGAGATTCATCAGTCTGTGAAATCAGCAGTACTACAACTAAGAGATTTGAACAAAAACCTTTCTGCCTGTGGTCTCTATTAGGCATTAACTTTAGTACCTATCTCTGACAGACGAACACCACAGCATACCTTGGGGGCACAAAAGTGGATAATTCTTGCACAGATGTCTTTGAAGTTGAAGAAAGCCACAGACACGCATACATCACCATCATTACAAACAACAAGGAATTATAAGGCTGATAAACAAATTCTCTCTCTTCCTCTCCAATTGCTTTTTTCTTATAATTCACTTCTGTACTGAACTGGTATCTCATCAGCTACTACAACACCAAATTCTTTCAGTCTTTTACTGTTTTCCAAGTAACTTTTCTTAAAATAGAGGAATGTTATCTTCCTTCCCAGCATACAGAAAGGAAAGCGAGCATCAAGCACATATCACAACCTGCTCAACATCCTACAGGCACTCTGCTGCAGATTCAAGACCTGAGCCTATGTGCTATTTCCTATTTCCCTCCCACATCTAATTGCATTCAAAGAGCCAGTCCATCTCCTATTTTCTCACATGCAACCTTGACGAAGAGTTGCTTTGATTATTCACTCCTCTACATGTTGTCCATTAGTTGCCTTGAGCCTGAGAAGCTGTTTATTCCACAACTTCAAAACACCAAGCACCTGCAGTTGCAAAGTAGTATCTTTGAAAGGTTACAAACCCAAGCAACAACCACAGTCAAGGAGTACAGCATTAAGAGAATTTAAAAACTGTTGAAAAGCTTTGTGGGTTTACTTTCTTTTTTCTCCCCACTTCATGAAGAAAATAACAGAAGACAGGACTGTGGTACTACAAGCCCAACAAATGTCACAACTTCTAGGAAAGCGATGCAAATGTCTTTCCCTAGAAAGGAGTGTCATGACGGAGGAACAAATTCAACAGCTGAAGTCAGCATATCCTAAATAAGAGAAACATGAAGGCCTGATTTACTTGCTTCTTCCCTCCTGCTCCACAGTGATGGAGACCATCTCAGCACTGGCATCTTGCATGATCTGACATGGGATATTTTCTGTGGGAGGAATCTTATGATTTTTCGTGGTTTTTCAAAGACCAGTTTGTGGGGAAGTTGAACAAGTTTAATAGCAATTCCAATTTTTGTGGTTGTTTTGAGAGAGAAGTAATCTGAATACATGCCTAAGTGTAACCTGAAAGATCTATGAACCAAGGAAATAACTCAATACACTTTGTTTCTGAATGTCTCATGATACTTCAGAACACGACTACAAATTTCTTACCATCCAGATTTCAAAACACTGTAATTCAAATAATAATACAAAGAAACACAGAGCTTTTAAACACAAATATCAACTAAAAAAAAACAGCAGGAGGAAATGTTAAAATCTATGTTAAAACCTGCTATAGATTTGAGAGAGTTTAAGAAACACAGTTTTTTGCTGTTATTTAAATCATCAGGAATCCTTACCTCGAAATTCCAGCCCTCTGAGTTGAAAAGTGACCAGGCCATTTCCAATTTCGATCAAGTGTACAAAGGCATTTAAATAATCCGATGCTAGAATAAAACAGTCTCCTGTGTTGTAATTTCCCCAGCGGCCCAGAATCAAATCTCCACAAAGAGACTCCTGCAGGGATCTTGTCAAATGTTCATAAAAAATGGAGTTGAGATTATTGTCATCATTTCCTGCAATCAAACCAGCATATATTTGTAAAAAAAAAAAAAAATAATTTTAAAAAATTGCATAAATAAACTAAGCCATTCTGGATACTGCATAAAATCCTATACTCATTTTTATTCCTGCATCAGGCCTCTTCCTCTGGCTATGTGTTATGTCCCTGGTGATAGTTTACATGAACTGCACTTGCTTGGTGGTTTTCAGTCCCTTAGAGAATCAGGCCTGAAACCTTTGCTTAATACAAACAATATCATAAATCTAACATCAAATTAGTGATAATAGAGATCAGGCTGAACTAAATTACCTTCTTTGTGTTTTACTATATCAAGAGTTTTTCAGCCCCACTGACAGACTCTGCTGTGCTAAGTTAAAGTCTATTGTTCTTAATTTTTAGAAACCAGAAATCATGATGAAGTACATAAACTTAAATCTAAATATTATTTCTGAGATCTTCACTAGCTGAATAATTTGTCACACGTTTTCCACTAATTTTGCTAGGAGTTACTTCTTTTGGTCTTCTAGGAGTTTTTCACGGCTTTGTCTATGGAGTATCCTTCGGGTAATTAAGATGGGGGCATGTAAAGGCATGTTCTCTATATTGAAAAAGAATGAAACAAAGTTCATTCAACACAAGAATTGCTATCATTCACTTTAAAAATAGTATCAGTTGTCCATTTACACATTGCTGCGATCAACTGTCTGTGTGAGTAGCACCACATCACAATCTAACCATCTCCTAAAGGTCTATGGCATTTATCTGAATTAAAATTAGCACTTTACTATGATGATCAGTGAAAGAGGATAAACTTTTCACAAGTGCTAACGCAGTGCCGTACAAGTCAACACAATGTTGGTTTGTGCTTGCACTCTTTCACATAATATATATGCTTGATGTAAGAACTGTTTTTACTTTCTACAATGCATCTATGGCTCACCCTTAATACTTCTAAAATGCAAGTGCATGAATATATACGCACACAAAGCAACATCTTGTAGGTGCATATCATAGAATCATTAAGGTTGGAAAAGACCTCTAAGTTACGAGAATGTATATGGATACATATGTACAGGAACATATGCATATTCATGTATATCCATATTTAGGAGAAAAAAAATACAACAGGCTGTAATTTCCCCTGCAAATTGCTCCTCAATACATGAAGAAGAGCGGGCACATTTCTACATAGCTCTTCATCACCATGGCCATTATGCATCCAGCCCTGGTATGTACACTATGTATGGATATACAGGTGTGTATGTATACTCAGCTATATATTTTCTGGAGTACAATTATCAAAAATGATTTTTAAAGCACACACAAAAGGAGTGCTTTGCTTGAGCTATGCTTTTAAAAACATAACCAACATGTGTAATTAGCATTTATAATAATGCTAAGGGTTATTGTTATCAGATGACAGAATAGCCTTGAGAAGCATCTTAACACTTTGTCTTGAAATGATAAATAAGAAAGAGCATTACATATGCCTTGAACTGCTAACACTCCTCTTGCTCTCACAGACATCCTGGATTACATCAATTTCTGCTTCAAGATGTGTATTTGTTCATGCTGCTAAGGGATAAGTATTAAGGGGGGAGGAAGGGAGGACGGAAAACATAGCAATAATCACTAGATAAACTTATACCACCACAATATGAGCCTCCGAAACCTCAGAGGTAAAATAAAATCAGTTGCAGAATGCGAAAGAGGAAGAAACCACTTATGAAATCCTAACCCTTCTCACTGGAAGCAGGATTTGGCATAAAACCCAGATATCAGTTTCTGCTGGAAAGGACCCTGTCGTGCTAGAGAGGATCAGCTCAGGTATCACACACACCTCATGTCCTCTAAATTGTCAAAAAATGCTCCATTCCCAGTCTCACGGGAATTGCTCAGTGCAAATCAGGAAGGTGTTTTGGATTGCCATAGATCAGAGCTCACTTAATGGACCATTATCTGTAGGAGAAATCCATCGGCTTACATGCTTATTTTTTTTTCAACTCCTCCTGCATTTTTAACCCCTCTGATTTCCCTTTCCCTTCCTCTCTCCCACATCCTGCAGGGCTTCTCTCCAGGGAACAGGAGGTACCTGTCAGCCCAAACTGCTTAGTGATAGAGGCACCGTTAATCTGCTGCTTTTTTCCAAAACCTTTCCCTGACCACGGCCGACCTTCAAGTCTAGCTAGAGTGTCTGCCACGTGCTCTATGCAAACAGAAAGGCTGTGATTTACCAAGTGATTTGTAGTCCAGCAGCTATTTAATCAGTTTCACGTAAATCAAGAGCGAATTTATTTATCAAGGTACGTGACTTAATGTGTTCTGTTATATTAAAAACACTCTGGTTTGTTCCCACAACATTTAAACCCTTTGAATCTCTCTAACTTTCCAGCTAAAGCCTTAATGGAGTAAACACATCACATTTTGCAAATCAAGCAAAACAAATTACCCAAGCTCCCAAGCCATACCTGCATCTTTTTCAATCTGAATTGCCAGTCTTGTGTTGGAATGGTCCGACCTCTTGGTGCTAGAAAACAAAGACATAGCCAGTTGTACAGCCTACTATGTTTTAAACAGGATTCTCCCAAACAAATGTTTGTATTTTCTTTTTAACATATCTTCATATTCTATATCAACACGCAATTTACACTTCTAACCTGGTCATCAGTTTATTCCAAGTATGTATACATATTGATTCCAGAAGAACATCAGTCAGGTGCCACCAAAATACTAAACAGAAAGAGTACTAAATCAGTCTTTCTTCCCTTTTAAGCCTTAAGGTTAATAGCTCAGTTTATGGGCTTTGTTTGTCTGAAAACATTTCTGTAGGTGTATAACATGAAAGGAAAATAAAAACACTTAGTTTATTTGGTTTATTTACCTAGGCAGCAATGTGAGATTCCCTGTTCTCGTTTCTTAAAAATAGAGTGAACTGAGGGCACTTAGTCCATAAACATGGAAATCCTGTCTCCCTTAGGAATGACACAGCCCCTACTCAAAATTTTCACTGTACCAGTAGAATATAAATCCCATAGGAAAAATAGTCACAGAATGGAAAGGACTGTAAGGCAGACTGGATGGAGCTTTTATTCCTATCTGTTACAAAAGACACCTTAAAGTCTGAAGATAAAGAACGAGTAAATCAGTGTGGGCAAGCTCTGTCCAACAGAAGGAAGCGGCTCCTATGGTGACTAGGGTATACTCAACACCAGAAGTCCAAAGCATCTACCCAGTATCCATCTCCCAAGCCTTCAGGGTACAAATGAAAGCTTCAGCTACCAGGAATGCTACAGTAAACATACATTATTTCCCCAAAATACTGCTCTGGTAATGGTGCTTTAAGATTTCTTACATGTTTTCTATATGCAAGTTATTTAAAGGCCTGGAAGATTGTAAGCTCAAGTTATAAATTCATGCTGAAGCTGAACTGAGAGAAGAATGCCACTGATATCCCATATGTCAGAATTTTTTTTTAATCCACCTTCTACAGCTGACTGCTATGGAAAAAAAACAAACCAACCAACCAACCTGTGGAAAACTAACCAGCAAACTAACAGAGCCACACTTTCATGTTGTAGAAAAGGGTAACAGAACTGCTGTACTTTTACTCCCATTCAACTACTTCTTTTTGCTTTATAAAAAACATGCTCTTTTCTTTGCAAGAAATACAGTTGGTGAAAATATGAGTCCTAATTAGAATTATTTGTAATTAATATTAGTATATTATCTACATACATTAACATTTCATTTGATGTATTATTTATCTTCCTTCCTCTGGTTGGCTGAGTTACAAGAAGAACTACAATCTTCATTTCCTATGTAACAGAAAATGATAACGTGGGAGGGATTCCTAAGTGATTCGGAATATAAAGAATGATTTTACTTCAAAAAGCTTGTCAGAATTCTTTTATCCTGATAAACATCCACCTGCAAATGCAACATATGCAAGAGTAAGCATAAAGATTAGGTTGTAGAATTCAAACAGTTTTCCATTCTCAGCAGAGAAACACTGCCATTCTCAAAATTGCTTGTATTAAGATTATGAGACTACTTATTAGCTTTCAGTCCCTCTGCAATCAGTGCGGCAGAATGAAGTACGAGTCAATACTACTTTTTACTCGAAATTTTAATGAACCTGTAAAGCTTTTCTGTTTTTGAAGCACATTCAGACTCATACAAATCAAGCAGTAAATGGAAAATTCCAACCTATATACAGAACATTTTGTCCAGCATACAACTCGGGCTCCATTTAATTCCTTTTTTTTTTTTCCTTTTCCCTTTTTTAGGAGAGATGTGAGTGCTGCAGGTGATTCTGTGACAGGTGAAGCAGCCTGAATGAGAAGAAGGGAAGGAAGCAGAATGGCTCTCACAAAGCCAAACCAGGCTCTGCTGTGGCTTTTTCATCCACTCTAAGCACAGTATCAATTTCTTAATCTTAGAAAACATGGGCCTCAGGACATGAGATAAGAAAGGATTCAATCTTCAGATACTACCAGAGATACTCAAAGCATAATTTTCATTTTTTTTCTGAAGACTGAGGATAATATATACAGTTGATAAAGCAGAGAGAACCACTTTCATCCTGAAGTTCAGTTTACTTGAATAAATTCACTCAAGGTAATCACTTTGGACTTAAAAAATCTTCCACAATTACAAGTAACTGTAGCTATGTTTGCACCTTCTTGAAGGCAACAGGAATTTGCACAGCATTAAACTCCAAAGCACTGCTGCTTACGCTCCAGCTGGCTACACCTTTATTCCTGGTCTTTTTTGCTGTCAACTAGGATCTCATAAAGTGAACTTCTTTGGACAAGTGGGACATTTGGGCTTTCCTCCAGTGGCTTCCTGCCTTAAATTTGGTTGTTACCACTCGTACAAGGTGATAATTAGCTCAGTAATTGGATTTCTTCCTGAATTGCATTATTCCATGCAAACTGAGCACAGGTCCTCGAGCACTTGCCCCTGAGAGCAAGTGATTGTCTTTGAACTTCTTCAGCTATTTTAAAGCCAACATATTTCCTAGTTCCTGAAATATCTAACTCATGCTCCTTTAGCCTATCATTCATATAGACACTCAGATAATTTACTGGTTTGTGTGGCACTGTTCATGTCATTGTAATTATTGCTTACTTTGCAGAAGGATCAAGTCATTTTCTATGCATCTACCGTCCAAAAATATCATCTTGTTTGTCAACTTGGAAAGACTTTCTTCTCCCACCTTACTCTCCCAATTTCATTAGAAGGGCAGAAAAGAGGGGAGGATTCAACTCAGGCAGCCTGGAGTGGATGCTGAGAATTAGGCAAACCAAGGGGAAAAATTATCTGTGTTTATTTCCAGAAGATGAAAATAACTGTTCCATCCACCTTGCTGTTGCTGAACTTTGCCCCAAAACACAAATTCAAGATTTCCAGCAGTGAAGTGGGGGATATATAGTTTGAAAGAGAACAAAACAAAGGAAAGCAGTCCCCTCTGGGGGAATGCAAGAGATGCCTTTCTAGCATAGATCCAAAGTTTTCCTCTGTCTGTATCCAATGAATTTTAATCCATCTTTCCATGACATCTAACAGACAAGTCTAACAGGAAGAAACATTACTGTGCTGCAGCTCTATGATTATTCACGGAGTCTGGAAAAAAAAAAAACATTTCCATTTGAATGTCTTATGCTGCTGGCACTATAAATGGAAGGCTTAACATTAAAAACACAGTAGTAGTAGTAGTAGTAGGCTAAGATAGCAAGGCAGGGGGGTGAATGAGGAAACAGCAGAATAAGCAAGCATCTATGAATATTTGAAGGACACCAAAGGCAAAAATGATGGTACTAATTGGAAGTGTGAGGATGCCCAAGTAGCTTTAAATCAATTTCATCTAAAAGGCAGAGTATTTCAGCATGATTACAACAACAAAGGCTGACAGCCCCTTTGTGCATAACCGTGCCCAGGTTTTCTGGGCAGTTGCATGGAAGACATGCTCTAGGTTTAACTCACATTAATAAGGAAAGATCTTTTATAAATGGAAACAATATCTCCTTCCTGATCACTCACTCTGATTTTTATTCTTCATGCTTTCTTCTTTCCATCCCTCTCTCCCTCCTCCAGTGTTTCATCTAGAAATAATAAAAAGTGGCACTGATTGCATGCTAAGAAACTGGAGAAGGGTTAAGGTGTAAAAAAGTTCCAGTTGTTAAAGACATTGCTGATGAAGCATCCTTTTAAAACATAGGAAGATTTTATTATCAGTGTTTTTTGTTGTGCTTCCTGTCCTTTAGTTTCTTAAACATTTTTTACAATTCATTCTGAGAGCTTCTTCGGTTTTGTTTTTGGTTTTTTTGTGGTCATTTTCTGAGGTACCATTGAGACCACTTAACACTGTAGCCTATTCTGAAGCCTGCTTTTCCTGAGAATGAGGTTTCTGTTATCCTGCACCAACAGGGATGCAAGTGAGAGGTGTGAATCAAAAGCTGAGTGGCCAAACATGGATTAAACAGCCCACCCAAGTGCTCTGAAATTTGAAGGTTTTGCAGGGGAACTCTGACATTCAAAGGTTTAGCAGAGGAGCTCACCTCTTATTTGTTAGCCAGGTCATTTAAGCTTCTGAATACTTCAAAACATTCACTAATGATTTACCAAAATTTCTTGTAAAGTTTTTTACCTTGTCTACCATGCTTAATTTCCTTTGCATTATCTGATGGTGCTTTACCTTTTAAAAGACATTTTACTCACTACTGTCAGATATTTTCTACTAAGCAACACAATGAGCTTCGTATGTGGAAGAACTGTGCCAACTGCAGAGAGATGTCTATGCTTGCTCTCGTCATCACAGATGGAGTGCTGGGGCCCTGCCATGCCTGGAAGGGTCGTGCTTAGCACAGCACCTTACATACCAGCTAGGCCTCAGTGTGCACAACTCAGACATGCTGCTAATTTAAAAGCAAATGTGATAATTATATACAAAAAAAAACCTGCATCTGAAGCATTACAAGAGCATTACAAGCGCTATTCTTCTGGTTTCCCCATCATGTGTCTCACAGACATCATAGGAAGGGTGCCCACCTCTGGCCCAGAGACCTGCAGGACTCAGGCACTGGTGCTTCCAAAAGAGGCAGCACAACGGGCCCATGAAGGTGAAGAGGCAAAAACTTTAGAAACTGTAAGAGGCTGGAGAGTAAAAAGGAGGCAATGAGAAAAGTCCTGGTGAAGCGTTCGCCAGAAAAAGAGAGAGTGAAAGATCAGATTGCTAAAAAATATACACCAAAGTGTTGGAAGCTGTTCCAGCAAGTGCACCAAGATGTTTACTTCCCTTACTCCACGCAGAGAGATGCAAATTACTTGAGCAACATGAAAGGAGGAAAGGACAGCAAGATATTTCAAAATTCATTCTTAACATTCATTATGCTGATGAAGTGCTGTTGAGCTTTTTCAGTACACAATATTATAACAGAATACTTCTACATTTTAATTGTCACTTTTAGACACAAGTTGACTGCTTACAAACAAAATTAGGAGACAGAGACTGAAAGAATGTATGGGAAAATACAAGAATAAAACACTAGGGAATGATGTCTTACAAAGAAAGTCTACACCAGGATTACTAGTTTAGATCATTAAGAGGTTCTCCATATTTACAGATTTCTCAGCAAAAGGTGCAGGAAGACAAAACAGAAGCTAATCAACTTGTTTCAGTGCCATCAAACTGGGAGTGAAGCATTAATGATACCACACCAAAAAATAACAAAAATTTTACCACTACTGTACAATTGCACAAGATCCAGCAGGGATACATTTTAAGGTTTTATTACACAATTATTATTGCAAGAACTGTTGAGAAGGCTGATCATTTACAGCAGTCATTATGGTAGTCCCTATAGGACTCTTCAGACTGAAAAAGTCTCCCAGCACATGGAGACTACATGGTATTTTGAGAGCAAAAATTACTAGTCAAAAGATAAAAAATACTTCTCTAGCATTCATCCAGTATTTATTTAGTGCCAATTAGCACAAAGCTTCTGGGATGATTCTCAGTGGCAATGGTGATATAACTCCATATTTTGTATAATCTCAGAAAGAAGCGACATGAATTTTACATTTTGCTCTTCTGAGCACTCAGGCAATTTGGGTCCAGTATACTCCCTAGCATATCAAGACACAACTGAGACTTGAGCAAGCCATAGCATGAATTATTCCCTGCTGCTATCTGTACACAACTTGCACATCACTTCAGTTTGAATGAACATCTCCTCTGTGATGTCAACTTCTCATCTGTCTTTATATCTTGACAAGTGCTGGATGAGTAGGCATCTTCTTGAATGGAAGGTCTGAGGTCTCCTAACCTCAGCCTGCACCTAAATGTTAGATTTGGTTAAATCTAAAACAGGAGGTGATCTACATTACCCAAGTGAATGAGATGAACTCTTGCTCAGAACTTGCAAGAAATGCACTTGGACAGATTTCCAATACTCAACATGACAGAAATTGCACAAGCTTATTTGATCTCACTAGATTTATGTAATTTGGAAGCTAAGCATTAGAAGAACAACAGATAAAAATTTAGAGTCACTGCACATCCATTTAAGTACTTAAAATATTACCTGCTTCCTAACTCTAATTTATGAGTCCATTCTCATCTCTCTCTTCCTCCTTGCTATTGTCTTCCTTTCTAAACATCTTAGGAAATCCTCCTCTATTGTGCTCATGATTTCTTTTCCTCTACATGTCTGAATTCCTGCTTATAAATTTCTTCTCAGATTTCCCACTGCATGTGTTTCACTTCTTTGCCCACCCCTTTCCCTTTTCATTTATCCTGCTTGTGGTTTTGATCTCTGCTTGTGTTCCTGCCTGGCCTCAGCATGGATTCTTTCTCTGATGCCTCCCTTCTGTCTTTATTCTGTCCTCTTAAAATGATTCAATGAACTGGAGTTGTGAATGCATCTTCAACTCTGCAGGGAACTACAGAGCACTGAATCAGAATGCACTCCCAATTAATTATCACACATATGGCTCCTATTCAATTAGCCTCAATTTGTTTTATTGACTGCCACAGGCAAAATTTGAGAAGAGGAGATGTTACCAGTTAAAGAGATACCGCCAAACTGCAGAAATACAGCTTTGAATTTTCTGTAGTCTCCCTTGAGTGTAAAACTCTTGACAACTTCGAAAACACTAATTTTAATACCAGTTCTATTCAGCTAAAGGTCTGTTTTTCCTCACCTGTTTTTTCCCAGACAGCTATGAGTCCAACTGTGAAGTCAAGCAATAAGGCAAGGCCTGGCTTGGAGAGGACATGTGCATATATCTGTGCTACAGCAAGCAGCCAAAGGGGCATACACGCTCACAAGGCCACTTGCTGAGGGGAAGATGACAGCTCAAGACACTGAGGGGGGCATGATTTCTAGCAAGGCTTCTAGGGCCTAAGGCTATACCCGAAGCAGCACCTCAAAGCCCTGCACACCCACTGAAGGGAATTAAAGACTCTCACAACAGTCCAGTGCTGCAGGCACAAGTTCAGTGGCAGTGCTGATGGTGTGAAATGTGAAAATGTATACCGTACAGGCACTAGAGCGGGAAGGAAAGAGAGAATGGTCTCAAGAAGACAATCAGCTGAACAAATTTAATGAGCAGCACGCAACTTCAGAGACTCATAAAGAGCTAAGACTGAAGTACAGGCAAAGTTATTCAAAAGTTCTGGTTTTCTCTATTCTCACCTGCAATGCCAGAACCATGATCAGACATACATTTGGAGAACAGGGCACAACCTCTCAAAGAGTAGTCATATTCACTGTTTTGATAGAGGAACATTTCTTTTTTTCCCAAAATCATCTTTGCTAGGGAAATATTCTAGCCGTAAGGGAAGATTAACAAAGGAAAACCAGCAGCAATTTCAATGTTTTCAGCTTTTGCATCACTGCCAGGTAGGGAGGGCTGCTGTTGTCAGTAGGAACACCATACCCGCGGGCAGGCCTAAGAATCCCCTAGTGGCAAGCTAGGCTGAGCACTCAAGGATCTAAATTCCTTTGAAGTCATGAGAAAGGCTCAATAAATTCAACAAGCCCTGTGTACAGGAAACTTCTGATTTGAAGACAATGACCAAAAATTCAAACTATTCATTGATTCTGTTTGTTTTGACTTATAAGTCCTGGGCACTAATGAATGTTCATTCTGGTTTAATCTACATGCTGAAATCTGCACTATTTTGCTGAGTTGTAAACTAACTTAACACTCAATAAAAGCCTGGAAGAGCCCTGTGATCCACCCAGTGAAGACCTCTTAAAAGAGCCACAGTCACCAAAAGGACTAACATAGATATAACTGACTAATAACCAATAACAAAGGAACTGAAGTCTCAATACCGTAAAATCTTGCAATTGGAATACAGTGCTTCTTTCTGATTGGTTTATAAAAACAGCACAAAAACAGAAGCAGTCAGAGAGACAAATGCAAAAAAATAGCAGTTTAGATTGGATAAATTAAAGAAACGGTTAAGAAACTACAAAGATGGCAACAAACTGCAGAACTCATGGCTGGGCTTTCAAGCCAGTGGCTGGAAATAATAGACAGAAAAAACTGAACTCTGAGGAAGGGGAATTGTCAGTGACAGAGTCAGAACACAAGATTTCTCAAACAATATTTGAGGAAATAAGGAAACAGTAGATTTTGGGGAAAAAGGGTCCTCTTAAGTCACACAATACTTGTCGGCTTCAGAGGTTAACATACCTTTCTTTAAAGTATTCATTATAAATCAATGTCCAAGACTACTGAACTATAAACATTTGCTGCAGTTGTTCCTCTGTAAACATCACTACTATGGAGGTCTAAGAACATGTGAGAAATCAAACAACATAGCAAGAAAAGACCAAAAAAAAAAGACCTTGCAGCTCCCAAGCAAGGCCCACTGACAGTCATGGGTGAATGGCATTTTGTGTTTGGAGCAGGGCTTTTGGCAGCTGCACCACATGAGCAGGCTCACAGGGAAACCAGATGCACTAGGGTACGTTAAAAAGTAATAATTTGGAAGTGGAAGGCTTGTTATTTTATGGGAAAAGGGAAAGGAGCAGATGGGTACTTTTCACATCTTTTCCCACACACGTGCACAATGCGGGGTCAATCCTAGTTATGCTCACACTGGGAAAACTCTCCCCATTCCACCTGCAGGCTGTGCATGATAGACAAATTATGTCAGACAGTAGGAAAAAAAGAAAATGGCAGCTGCACTAAATCTAAGGCAGGACTGGTTCTCCTTGCCCTCTATCCCCAGCTATATGAACCTTATACAGGTGGTTGTTTGCCAGACCACAATGAGTGAGCAACAACATAGTGATGCACTTGGAGAAAAGAAAGACTCGCTCACATATTCTCAAACAGAGAGAGGCATCTGTTAATGCTGTTCTGAGGTAACTGGCAATTTAATCACAGCCTCTTTTGAGACACTAACTAATTTAGTTACACCAGACAGTAATTCACTAGAGACCCTTCAAATCAAATGCAAGCTGTGCCTTACCCAAAAACAGGCACCAAACCAGATGACCAAGGAAGAACAGAGGCAGAAAAGAGCACATGAGAGGGGAGAGAGGTTTGCAGGCAGTGAAAATCCCAGAGTGCTGGTGGCAGCTCACTGTTTGTGGGGAAAAGTCACAGCTGCAGCAGAGAAGGGTCTGCTCTGCACAATCTTGGGATTAGATCCACTGGGGAATGAAACTGCACTTTGTGCTCTGTTCTGTTAGTTCCCATATCCAAGATACAGAGCAAGATAAGGGGAAGGGAGGACAGGAGAGAGACAAAGTAGTTAAGAAAGAAAGCAAAGCACTGGAATGGAACAACAGCATTTCAACCAAAGCTATGCTTTAAAGTATCTATACATTAAACAAGATTTACTGCTATTTCCTTTTCTCTCTCTGACATCTACAGCCTAATTGTTCCAACAGCTGAGAAAATAAAGAGTGAAACAGGACCCTTTAAACTGGGAAGCAGAACTCAGGCTGACGGCAGGACAAACCCAAACTTTTTTTTAAAGAGAAAATTTCTCAGAGTTGGACTCCCATGGGGCAATCAGCTCCTGAGTGCAGGCCATCCTTCTGACTTTACACCCCTCTCTTATCAACAACAATGGCAGCAAAAGCCGTAAAATATGGTTGCATGAGAGGTCATTCTTTCCTAACCTTCCCACTCTACTGCCAGATTTTTTTTCTTCTTAAAACCACCCTTCCCTTTCTCCCCCAAAAGATCCCTGACCTCTGTGATGCACAGCTGTACCAGGCTTCTCACTGCAGTGAGCCCAGAAGTGTGCACTATAAACAACCAGCATATGTCAGCTCCGAGGAGGAACACCCATGCTCTGTGCACACACTGCCAGAGCACAAACAGGCACAGCATGGTTCCTGAATTTGAGGAGCTTGCTAGGAATTTCACAGTTTGCTCACTGTCAAAATGAACTTTTTTTTTTACCCATTTGAGTTTCTCCATCTCCCCCCAAAAAACAAACAAGCTATCATCTGAATTCTCTAAGACTTTCAACAACAAATCACACCATCCAGAGTGGCAGATGTCCTGTCAGAAACCTAAGGAACCAAACTTCTCTGCAGCCAGCAAAAAAACTGGGACTAAAGGTAACACTAGAAACTTAAAACGTGCTCATGTGCTCTCTGAAAACACCAGGTCATGACAACCAAGACAACACTTTAAGACACAGATGGAGAAGCTGCTTACTGCCCAAGCGACTTCCCTAAGAGCCCACCTCCCATTTAATAATGTGGAGCTCTCTGCTTGTTCATGCCCAAAGCTTCAGTTTTGGATTTCCTTTACAGAGAACGAACCTGACGCTTTTAACTCATCTAATTTCACACTGTTGGCCCAAATGAGATGAGAGAAAACGGAGTATGCAAAAACAGGTTTTGCTCAAATAAAACAACAAAAGAATGTAGTTTGATTGACAGCAGAAAAGTATGCAAATACTGATAAACAGGAAGGATGAATGCAATCTTATTAATTACTTGGAAGATAAACAAAACCATCACATTTTAAGTTAGGACATGTAGGTTGCTTACCAAAATTGCTTGTGGTTATTGTAGTTAACAGGTTAAACTATAAAAAATATAGCCATGGAAATAACTATCTGTGTAATCTCATAAAAACATAAATGAGTTTTTGAGTAGCTAAAATAAATATGATAATTTAATGTAGGCATCAACATGATAAGGAAGTGTTTGAAAATGAGTATGCAAAATAAGCAAAACAAAAAAGCTATATAAAGCACACTGAAAGTAACTTTCCCCTGGGAAAAAGTCCCTGTCAACTGGTAATGAGTATAGAATTGAAAAAAAAAAAAAAAAAAGTTCAGGTCTGTTTCATCTATCCCAAACTCCACTGTACTGAATCTGTGACTTTCCATGACTACTCTGAGCCAAATTTAGCAAAAGCAACTGTCAACGCACTCCAAAAAGAAATCCATACTACAACTTGCCTCTGTGTGCTGTGTTTGGTCTTGTAGCAACCAAAAACTCAGCATGCGTCCTTCTCTAAGGCACTGCTGCCCAAAGAAAGGTCAGTGGAGGAGAAAGAACAACCTCCCCTTCCAGTTCAAGTTCCTGAGCCTATTTAACTCCACAGCTCTGAAAGAAAGCAGTCATGCCATCCTTTTAATTTTTTTAGATACTGAAGGGTCAAGATTTAAGGCAGTAAGGCAACACCAGTCTCACTTTATTTGATTATTTCAAGCATTTTGTAGGAAATTTCCCTACTCTAAATACAATATTATTTTGTTCCCCTGAATTTTTCTGTCTTTCAATTGTGGCCCTTTAATGACCCTGGAATTTTTCAGTCCAGCTGTTACTCACTCTGCTCAGTTCTTCATGTGAGCAACGAAATAATGAAATGCAAGCAAGACAAAGGAGAGTCAGAACTGCTAGGGACAAAATAAACATCAATTTTGGAGGTGTGTATTGTGGAATGCCACAGGTTCAGGCAAACATTTATTTCACTTTGATGATTATCTGAGTATCCTACAAGGCTGCTTCCTATTTCTGAACAGTTTTTGAGGGAAAGTTTGTGGGTTTTGTGTTTTAGGTGACAAGACCAAAAGATATACTACAATTTCTAACAAACAACAAAGCACAATTTTTTCACAGCTCTAATTTGAGCACTCACATTGAAGACAAAGCTGTAGTTACAGCTTATTTTGAAAGGGCAAGCAGCAGTAGTTTAAAGCATTAAAATGTTATTTTTCTTTGGACACGGGGTTCTATTTTCAAAAATGATTAGCATCAACTTCTTTACTTCCTTTGGTAGGAGTCACTGATGGCCAATACTGATGAAAACAAGACTCCCTAATTTAAGCATCAACCACCATCTTCTGAAATTCCTTTGAATATCTTCTGTTCTGTTCATCTTGTCCCAAAAGTTTTAGATCAACTCAAAGCAAATGAAAATGTTCCCATCTATTTCCTTCTGCATTAACCTACAGATATCACACTAATCTAACCATATGGAAGCAATGTGCCTACAATCAATGAGTCTGATTCTCTAACCTTACAGAGAAAAGAAGCCATGCGCCTTCAAAACGCTCTGGTTGAAGTGCAGCAAATGTTCAGTTCTCCATTTCCTACGGTTCAAAATTTCTGTCCAAAAATGTAAAGCTGTCTGTGGGATAGGCAGTAGCTTCCTGCCTTTCCAAGACTACCTTCAGTGAAATGAACTTGTTGACCCAGAAAAGGACGTGTGATAAAGAATTTTGTTAAGCGTACAAAGCTCAGCTTGCTCCAAAAGCTTTCCACAAATCTCATCATATTCAGAAGCTTTAACTTGACTTTGTAGTTTCTTTATAGAGGAATACATATTTGCCTACTAACACAAGTCAAATTCAAACAAAAAATAAAACTCTTCAGAAACTCATCAGATCCTTTCCCCTAAGAGATGGAGGAAGCTATCACTGTCATTTCCAGTTCTGAAGGTGCTTGTGGTATCGAATACAAGATGTGTGATATATGTACAGCACTTCTCACTGGCCTGGCCAAATCCTGCTTCAGCCAGTACAACTTTCACTTTGTGCTTCCCACCAGTGTTCTGCAGTTGCCACATTTACTCAGAGCCCAGTTACATGTTGGTAGGCATTCCTTCTGAAAACTACCTCCAGCTGAATAAAACAGGGTTTTCTTTTATCTGCTACTCTTGTTGGAAACCCTTCAATCCCAGTTACCAAGCACTCTGAAATCCTACAGGGTAAAAGGAGCAGCAGCTCTTCATTCAATCTGTTCAATATTCTAAGTCTATGTCCTCATGACAGCTAAATTCTGACAACAACAACAAATTCCTATGTCAAACTTTAAGATCAGATGTAGCAAGTAATTACAATGCACACTCAACATCACTTCTCTATGAGAGTTACCTGCCATATCCCAGCGCTAACATTTAATCAGGCCAGTATAAAATATATTAATGCAGCCTGACTTGTAGTGCCAAAGGCTTAACAGATTTAGTTGCTAACACTAGCTAGCAAGAAAAAAAGGCTGACAACTGGGAGTTTTACCATTGGTTTTTTTCACAGCTTTGTTATTGTATGCCTGTAAAACAAATGCAATGTGACAGTTCATCTGTAGCATACAGATAATTGTTTATATACATTTTCAGAAACAACTGAATGAATATGAAATAGTAAAACATCAGAATCAAGATTCAAAAGATTAACTCCTCATGGCCTACAACAATTTAAGGAATATCTTTGGAAAGAAAAATACTTCCAGAAAAGAAATGAATGAGACCAAAACCTTTAAAAATAACTTTTGAATAATCTTACTTGTAGTTTTTCTCCCAGAACTTGATCGGTCTTGCGTATGATGCAATAAAGATGACACTACCAAGAAATGGACTCAGTGGAGTAGAAAAGACTGAAGTGGCCAGAGTTTGGAAAAAAAGCATGGCAGAGTCTGAAAAGTGCAAGTTAAGGTAACACAGATTATTTAGTCATACTTTCAAATCATTTCTGAGGCAACTTTTAAAACCATTTTTGCCCTTTTATTGCTTATCTTACCAAAGAGGCGAAGGGAGAAGGAAGGCAGGCAGTGCCAAATTGCCAATTACCAACATGTAATTCATGTCTTTTCAGTGTTGCACAGTTGTAATGGAGGTGACAAGTTTGAATAGAGTACAGTATTAGTAGGGTGACTCTTCTCTAACCTCTGCCCGAGGACAGATCCTGACTGTAGCTAGAGCAGTGCCTTTTTCTATCTACCGAACATACCTTCCACAACACAAAGTGATTCTTGAGAGTCTGACAGAAAGGGTTGAAAACACACAATGCCAAAAAATAATTATTTTCATGGAAATTCTTAGTTCTCTGCATTGGAATCATCCTACTAGTGAGGCCAACATTTCATTTTGTGAGTTTCTGCTTATTCTGGAATTAGCTAGTATGTGAAGAAACAACTATGCCTATACAATCCAACTTGCCAGCTCAAAAGCACAATTTCAGGTTAGTTTTTATTGACAATTTAATATTTCATGCTGATCGATAAGTTAAAAAAATGTTCAGCATTTCATGCTTTTTGAAATATGTACAAAATGAGAAGATGAGGACAGGGGAATAGAGAATATCATGCAGACACTATAATGAATGCATAAATCCATGATTTACTTTAATCTTATTCTAGACTGCTGGAAAGCAACTTAGGAGACGGATAAGGACAAAGAAAAAGATGCATGTTAGAACAAACATGATTAAAAAAAAAACAGGAAAATTGTTAGGCATTAATTCTTCTTTAACTTATACCAGGACCATGAAATCTCAGGAAAAAAAGTTTCCAAGTTGGTGTAAGGGACCAATCGTCCTTCCTTATGCTTCCATTGGAGGGAACATACTAAATATAGAAGGCATGGACAAAGGAGCAACCATCAAGTACAGCAATCAAGTGCACTTCATACTAAATTCAAGTCAAATTGCTCAACAACCACATTCAGTTCTAATAATGTGTTCCCCACAGTCTTTACAGTAAACATCTTTACACATGTAGCATCATTTGCAATACAATATTTCCATTAAAAGGCTAACCAGCCATGCTTTCAAAGCAATTTGCAAAATCTGCAAATAAATATTTGTCAAAAGATCTCTCTCCAATCCCTCAAACATATTAAAAGAAAGTGGTCCTGAATGGTGTCTTTATGCATTAGTGAACTTGCAAAATGAGCTGCCCTTAGAGTCTGAAGTTCAAAAAGTGACAGAGAGCACAGAGCAGGAAGCAAGTACACCAAAAGTTAAACTGTCACATTACCCTGTAGTCATAACCAGCATTGACTTCAAAAGATGAACAAGTATTTACAAGTGTCAGATAAGGGAAGGAAGCATGGGAGCTGAAGAGACAAAAAAGAGCAAGGAGAACAGATAAGGGCAGTAAATCAAGTTTCCTACAGAGAGTTCTAATGTCGTTGTTGATTTAAAAATTGCCACTTTCATGAGTTAAGACATTTAGGACTCCCCTGTGAACTGTTTGTGTTAAAGACATAAGCAGCAGCAACAGTTTTATTTTTGCTGAAAGACATAATGCGCTACTACATGCAAGTCAAAAGCTATTTCCCATTTGACTTGTGAAGAGTGGTTTTAATAAAGTGTTTCACATATGTAAACGTATCACGAAAACAAGTAACAGCACCAGAAATATTAACCTAGAGCAAATGTGTACAGTAATACACAGATATACATACATCTGATGTATCTGGTATATATATATAACTATCAAAAATCTGCAGCCATTCTTTCTTGCTCTGCATCTCAATTGAGTTTTCCTGTGTGCCATCTTTGTTACATTATACAGTGTAGAAGCAGAATTTGTTTCTTTGTGAATAATGGATTTTCTTTTCAAGGTGGTCAAAATCAAATTTTGAGAAGAATTAACAGAAAGCTGTTCAGAATGAAATAAAACATTCTATTTGAGGATTAAATATCATTTAAAAGTCTGTTTGAATTCAAATCAGCTTCAAAACAAGTAAATGAAAGGTTTATGTTTTACAAATCTTCCATCCCCTTCCTTCAATACAAAACTACGCAGTAAATCCAGCCCAAACCCTCTGATGCCCCAAACCCACATTTTAATTGTAGTTACTATGGGCCAAGACATTTGGTCACTTCCAGGCCTGGGAAAGGGCATTCTTTTCTGGTGCTAGAGTTGTAATCCTGACACATTCAAGGCAGAAGCACTCAGAAGCAGAATAATCTAAACTACAAATTCTTTCAAAATCTCATTGTTCATTTATTAGGTAAAAACCTGCTTTGACTACAAACTAGACTGACTTTCTCAACGTGCTGACAATTTAAAAGAAATGAACACAATCTCATTTCACCCATTTAAACTCTGAAAAATGACGTAGCAGATCTCTCCTCCAGCCTGAAGTCCATTTCTGTTTCCGATGTCTCAGGTCACAACTGCAGAATTGCAAGGGGCTTTGTGGAGTCACTGAGATCACCTAGCAGCCACAGCTAAACCTCTGTGTCTCCTGACAGATGTTTGTCTGAATTCCCTAAGATCTCTAATGGTAGAGACTCCACAATGCCCTCGAGGCAACACTCCAGCTTTGTTGCCCTTCATTCCCTGCACACCTGAATGAAGTGAGTGGAACTTCTCTGTCACTGAGTTCTACAGCAAAAACTCACCTAAGAGCTTTTAAATTTAAAATTTGATGTCTTGTTTGTGGAAGCGATCTAGGCAATTAAGAGCCACAAATATTTAACTCTGCAAAGTAATGGCAGGTTTAGTGCCTCTGCAAACTGCAATATGTATTCATTAGTACTGTCTGCAGGGTTATGGTAACAACAAATTAAAATACTGGGCAAAAAAGGCAGAGTAATTGTTATGGGAATAGTAACTTGGACATTAAACCAGTACCTTTATTGCAACATTGCTTTGAAAGACAGATTTTCATTTACGAAGGACATTATAAATATAAATAATAGAAAGCTAATTTAGATCACTTCAGTAATAAGTGTGTAAATAAACTAAACACTGTTAGTGCTTTCCATTTTGCAAAGCTTAATTGGTACTTCTATCAAGAGCAAAGTTATCACTGTGCAAAAATATGTGATCAAAGAGGAACTCATTGAAATATAATCTTTGTTCTCAGATGTTTTGCTAAATAACTTTAGATACTTTCCTGCAATTCACACCTATAGCAGAGATGAAAATAATTTTTTTTTTGTTGTGAAACTCCATTATAACTTGCTACAAATCATTCAAAATGTTCTGATAACTAACAATTTTTTAATGATGCGTTTCATTCGTAAATAGCCAATTTAAAACTCTCCTTCTGGGATTTATTCTGTCTTTACTTCCATCTGTCAAAGACTCCCATTTATATTTGCCATCTATAAACACATGCACAGTTAATCAATGCAGCATATGATTAAGTATATCACAGTAAATAGCAGAGGGGAAAAACCACTCAAGAGGGGAAAAAAATCACTCAAGAGGGAAAGAACCATTCCCTACAGGATGAAAGGGTCAAAGACTTAAATGTATGTACCTAATAAACAGTACATAGTAAACACTTTAGCAGGTCTCAACTAGAAACACTTCACCCAACTCTTTTTTCACAGCTTCCATTGGAAGGGAAGGAAGAAATGAATAGTCTCTGAAAATGCTTAGCATGCCAATAAAGTTAAATTTGATAAATTAAAGTGTTTTATTTCACTACTTTTTTCCTGTATTAAATCAAGTTCCTAACTGAATTAGACTTTAAAGTGAAACACTTTTGTTCAAAAAATCCTCTCTATATTTTTAATCTCTGCAGGCATTTGGAGGTCACTAAACTCTGTGTTTTAACTCTCCGCATTCACAGAAAAATGTTCATAGCCCTGGAATGGGCACTGAAACAGTTTCTGAAGGACTGTTTTAGCATTGATGAGTATATTTATAAAACAGAGTGGAAATGTTAAAAAGACGAACGCTTTTCAGCTCCACAATGAAAAGTGTATTTAGAAATGCTAAAATACAGCTGCTTTTGAAACAGAAGAAAAAAATCAGGTCTTTTGCAACAGAAACTGGCTCACTTACATTAATTTGTACCTCATATACTAACTAGAAGTAGCTGAGAAAGTAACCAGCATTTCAGAGCTCAGTCAGCAATACGCCTAGTGCTTTACAAAACTAGCTCCCGTACACATAAAAGCTGGAGGTACTATGTCAGCCACACCTTTTCTTCCCAAATGCATCAGCATTCAGTGCTGAGGACTGTGGATATGCGACTGGATGAGAAGTAGGAGGTCATAAATAAAACAGTCTGCATCAGAATTCAGTTTCCCAGTTTCAGATCCTACACAGTCAAGAAATAGAGAAAACCATATTTCCCTGGAATTACTGTCAGCATTTTCACATTTTAAAATACAAGTTACCTGGAAACTTCACACCTTGTTCAAACACTGTAAATAAATTATATACATGAAAAAGAATTCAAGAATAAAGAAAAATAACTTTATAAAGGATATGAGGTATTGCAAAGAGCTGAGCAAAAACATGGAACGATGACCCCCAGGCAATCTGCCAGGGAGCGATGTATGTCATGATGAACTGCAACTTTTGCAGTAGGTCCCACAGCTGGAAAACAAACAAACAAAACACATTTTAGGCACTGAGGTAGTTTTAAGTACTGATATTCGAAAGTGACACACCTTTTAGAACTCTGCACTGGGATAAATGTAAGAAAGCTTCTATTGTATTATTATCTTTTATTGGCATTAAGGTGTAACTTCAGTAAGGGACAAAAGTATATTCTTCTTTTGAAACTCACACACAATGATGTACGTTCTTAACCACCACAGGGAGGTTGCTTGCAGACTACCTTTCTGTAAAAACATTCATGTACTTAGGAGGAGCTTATGATCAGGTCAAGGAGAAACTTTTATGCAGTCTGATAGCGGCAGAACAAGGAGGAGTGGCTTTAAACTAAAAAAGGGGAGATTTAGATCAGATTTTATTGGGACATTTTTCACTCAGAGGGTGGTGAGGCACTGGAATAGGCTGCTCAGAGAAGCTGTGAATGCACCATCCCTGGAGGTGTTCAAGGCCAGGTTGGATGGGGCCCTGAGCAGCCTGAGCTAGGGAGCAGCAACCCCGCCCATGGCAGGGGGTTGGAACTGGATGAGCTTCAGATTTCCTTCCAACCCAAGCCATCTGATGATTCTAATTAGGAAGAAGGAAAAAAGGTTCTGATTTTTGCTGCATATAACACACTGCCAGTTAGACATTTGAGTATTACAGGAAAAGAGATCCCAGGATAAAATGAATATAGCAAAAAGAGGAAGCAAAAAGTGTAGCACGTGGCTCTGTGCGTGGAAACCAGGCATATTTCTCACAAGCACAACATTTTTATTTGTTGAAGCCATGGGAGATGCCATCTCTATGTGAGCATATGCTTGGCATTAACCATGAATTATAGTTGCATTTTCAAGATCAAATCATCTTACCATAAACATGTTGCACTAGCATGAATTTTTATTGTTGCAGAGAACAAGTTGGAAAACATACCAAATTTGTTTTTGCATTCTGTAAAATATGCCTGGTGCTGCAACAAGCAGTTTCTGATTCAAGAATGATATATACTTATTTCCTGGAATATGTTTTTCCTTTCTGCCAGCTCTCTTGGCATCAGGCCAGAACAGATCTTTTGTCTTGTCTGCACTGGGCCATCAGATTCAGATTGCACTGTGGGTTCCTGACACACTGTCGGGAAGACTAGAGCTCAACACACATACAAGTTGAGAATGAACAAGGAGCACATGCAGTACCTCATGCTCATGTAGAAAATATACATTGAATTTCCTATAATAAATCTATTAACTGAGTTAATGAAAAACAAGACATTGTCAGTATCCGGAAAGACACTGAGGCTATGTCAATATCAGCACATTAAGTGCTTCCAGGCAATGCTCCCAGGCACTGGTACTTTGTATACACATCTTTAAATTCTTAGGAAGGTCCCTAGCAAGATTGTAGTCTGGCCCAGCTAGCACTCTTCCAAGCAATTGCAAAGCATTGTTTGGAAAGAAAACCTTCCATGGCCCATGTCCAGCTGGCAGCTCCATAATTTCACCTGCATACTGGTTCGGAGATCTGACTAGCATGGACGCAAGCTTCCCCATGTCTTCTGCCTCTGGCAGAACATGATCCTATGCACACTTCATTCACGAATATGCTGGCAACCAAAGAGAATGCACCTTCACTGGCTAGCTCATTTCATCTGCCCTTAAGTTTCCAGCCCCAAAGTAACACTTGACCACCTGTATCCACATCAGCAGTGCACTTACAAGATGTTTCCTTGAGCTTCTCTATGAATTCTCTTGTAAATAATCACAAGTGAATTGGGAGGGTGGTACAAAATGACTAACAACATTAAAATGGTTTGGTCTTTGTGCCACCAAATGATCACAGAAGCAGCTGCTGTGTCATGCATGCTTCAGTTTTAACCAATAGACCTTCCACTGGAGATGAAAGAAGTGCTCCTCATGCATTCTGTTATGCTTTGGCATGACTTAAGTTAGGTACAATATGCAAAATACAGCTTACGTTAACTTTGCACAGGCATAGTATTTCAAACCAGTGAAGCTCTAATAATAATAATAAAAAAAGGGTATATGATCTCTTCAATGCATAGCCTGGTTATCACTGCTTTGTTTATGAGAAATTCACATCTTGTCAAACTCATTTTTTTTCAGAAATACTATATGTGATTTGAAAACTACAACATTAAGTAAAGCAGGCAAGTAAAACAGCACCGAAACTAGAAATGACTCCTTTTATTTGAATCCTGTTTTACAGGCTGGGAGCTTGCTTCATCTTACTTAATTTTTATTCATCTGAAATGTCTGAATGAACAGCCAGGGGAAAAATTATATCTGTTAAAATTTGAAAGAAGGGCTGAAAAAGCTAATGACTCATATCTGAAACCTCAAAGTATTCAAAACTGCTGCAGCACAATACAGCAAAGTTTTGCCTGCTACAGATTGAAATTACAAAGCCATAAATTACCCCAGCTACACTCAAGGCTCAGGGTTCATCAGAAGGTTTTCAAACCCCAAATAAAATTCATGTTTTGCATTTACTAGGAAATCAAATCCAGGAAGAGACCCTTCTGGCTTTTTGTTCCATTACATCATTTTCATCGTTCTTCAATCTTTACACATTCTTGCAAAATAAGCTATGGAACCTAAGTTTCCCATTGCTTATAACAAGTTCCACTACCTCTACATTCAACATTGCTTGAACTTGCTGCTGTTTCTTTGAACAGTTGCCTCACAGCTAGCGTTTCTACAAAACAGGCAATGGAGATTGTTTTCATTTGCAAGAACATATATGTAAGAACACTGTACTGAACCTCACTTGGTTTTTGAGAGCCTTATGATGCTGCACCTAAAGACCTTGAAATGTGTAATTTTCAAGCTCCTGTTTTCATTAAGAGTTATCAAGTATCTCTATTACTCTTAAATTATCTCTTCAAGGGCATGTTCTACAAAACACCATAAAAGAAACCTGTAATTATCATTTTACATATCTAAGTATACTTACTAAAGGTGATCTCATCTTTTAACTCCAATAGAGCGATTTAAGAAGGGGTCTTCTTCACATTTTCTTTTTCTTTTTTTCTTTTTTTGCTAGAACCACCTGAAAAAATACTGTTCCTTATCAGATTTATCCAATTTACTATGTACTTTGTTCTATACCTGACACAGGAACTCCAAGGATTCACAAAATACTATTGCCTAGCTTATGGAAAAACTGAAGTGCTAAAATTCGCATGTATGAACACAAGGAAGATTACCATTACAGAGGCATTCTCTTATGACAACTACAACTATCTGAATTTCAGACTGCGGTAATCATGAGACAGCAGTGTAAGAGGAAAACATTCAAAATCATTTAAATTGTCACAACTGATTAGGATTAGACAGGATTAAGAAAGCCAAACCCATCTGGAGTTGAATCTGGCAAGGAAAGAGATGGGCAACAGGAAGGACTTCTATAGGTATATAACAGCAAGAGAAAGATGAGGGAAAGCATGGACCCATTGATGAATGGGACAGAGGACCTAGTGGAGGACAGGTTACGCAGTGCTTTCTTTGCCTTGGTCTTTACTGGGAAGATTTCAGGAAACCCAATCCTCTCAAACCTGGGTGAAAGTACGGAGAACTGAAGACATCCTTAGTAATGACAAATTGATTTAGGAAGTATTTAAGACAGCTGGACAAAAACAGTTCCATGGGATCTGATGGGACATTTAAACAAGTAACGAGGGAAACAGATGATGCCACTGAGAGGCCACACTTCTTCAGTGTCCTTGAAAAGTTACAGCAATAAAGGGAGGGGGTGGTTCTGAGGGCTGAAAGAAAGCAAAGACCACTCGTTTCTTCAAGAACAGCAAGGAAGCTAGAACCCTGGGAGTGCAACGGAGCAAATACTCCTAGAAAATATTTCCAAGCATGCAAAGGACAAGATCAGGTGCATTCAGCATGCATTTACAAAGGGGAAATCATACTCTAACAATATGATAGCCTACTACAATGAAATTACCAGCTCAGTAGATGAACAGAAAGCAAGAGATGGTGTTTATCCTTCAGTACAACTTTTGACACTGTTCTCCCTAACAACCTCAAAGGCAAACTCATAAAGTATGGGCTAGACAATTGGATGGACTGAAAACCTGAGGAACTTCCAAACAGACAGTTGCGATCAGAAGTGAAGTCTAGCTGGAGGCCAGTCATGTTGTACTGGAGTATCCCAGAGGACAACACCAGAGCCAATACCATTTGACATCTTAATTAATGACCTGAATGATGGAGCAGTAGGTTTGCAGATGTCTGGGGAGATCTCATTGCGGCCTTCCAGTTCTTGAAGCGAGCTGACAAGCAGGAAGGGGACCAATTTTTTACACAGTCTGATTGTGATAGGACAAAGGGGAATGGCTTTAAAGAAAAAAAGGAGAGATGTTAGGAAGAAATTTTTTACTCAGAGAGTGGTGAGGAGCTGGAGCATGTTACCCCGAGAGGTTGTGAATGCCCCATCTCTGGAGGCATTCAAGGACAAGTTGGAGAGGATCCTAGCAGCCTGATCCAGTCAGTGTCACCTTTGCTCATGGCAGGGGATTGGAACTAGACGATCTGTAAGGTCTCCTCCAAACCAACCCATTCTATGATTCTATGATACAAAACTGGGAGGAGCATCTGATACCCCAGACGGTGGCCCCACTATGCAGAAGGGTCTCAACAGACCGACAAGAACCTCATGAAGTTCAACACAAAGAAGTATGATGTCCTGCACCTGGGGAGGAATAACCTCACATACCAGTGAAGGCTGGAGACCAGTCAGCTGGAAGGCAGCCCTGCACAAACAACTCAGGAATAAGTGTTATTAGCAGGTCGAGGGAGGTGATCCTTTCACCCTCTTTTCAGCGCTGGTGAGACCACACCTGGAGCGCTGTGATCAACTCTGGGCTCCCAAGATAGACATGGAGCTACTGGGTTGATTCGAGCAAAGAGTCATGAAGATGATTAAGGGATTGGAGGATCTGACACATGAAAACAGGCTGAGAGAGCTGGGATTGCTTAGCCTTGAGAAAATAATGATTCTTGTGAAGGGTTTTACAATGCTTACGAAAGGTCTGATGGTGGGGACAAAAGAAAGTGGAGTCAGACTGTTCTCAGTGACGCACAGTGACAGGACCAATAAGGCAGCAGGTACAAAGTGAGATACAAGAACTTGTCTGAACATATGAAGACTTTCCAGTGTGAAGGTGGCTGTATGTTGGAACAGGTTGTCACGAAAGATTATGGTATCTCCATCCCTGAAGATATTCAAAACTCATCTAGACACAGCTCTAAGCAACCTGCTGTAGCTGAATTTGCTTTAAGTAGGTGAATTGGACAAGACAAACTTCAGAGATGCCTTCTATTGTGATTCTGTGAAACATGAAGTTTATTCTCAGTAAAGTTTTGCCCTGAATAAGGATAATAAATTGCTCTTGATGGATGTGAGATATACTTTTAAGCAGTGCTATATACAAAGGCAAGAATTTTCCTATCTAAAGTGAAAATGTATTTTTTTTTCAAATTGGTGCTTAGTTTTTCTTGTCTTCATAACAACTTCCTTAAATATGTATAAAAATGAATTTTTTTTCTTGAGACTTCTATATCCTAGTTTAGAATGATTTATCAATGAAATTTTTAGTACAGTTTCTTAGATCTTCAGTGTTTTCTACAGTTCACAAAGCAGGAAAATGATATATTAGTTAGGGTACAATGTTCTCATGTTCCTAGATACCTTTACTCATGTGACAGTTTTGCACAGTAAACAGTTTTAAGCCTTTGATAATTAGCTTAAATTATTAGTATACTCAGTGAATTTAAACTACCACTTTCCCATTGCTGTCAAGTAAAATGCAGAACTTGCATTTTTCTTTCATATCTATTTTATGTGGACACACACATTTTATCATATTAACCATCCTTTTAACATCAGTGGGTTCTGATGTCTCTATAGAATGCTGGCATATACACTGGTATTCCATGTGTCTACAGCAAAACAAAGACTTATTTTTTTCAGGATATATTTTTCAAATCTGGTTATTTTTACTTAACCAAATGAAGTAATATACAAATGGGGAATGATCTGAAATTAATTAATATGAAAAAAAGACTTGGGGAGTCTGAAACACCTCTAAAATGTGATCTCCTTTTCTCTAATGTATTATGCCTTAGTAATGCATACAGAGATTAACTGAATTTAAAAGATACTGAATGTGAGAGGGAGACTATGCAATGCCTTCAGCTTTTGGCAGCCTGTCTGTCTGTCTAGCATCTGTTTGGACACAGTGTGGGAAGACTCCTTGGCAGTACTGGGACTAAATAATGCATAAACATGAACATTTTCTTGAATTTTGCTGTGTTTTAAAGAAGTATATGCACATATTGGTTTTAAACAAAAAAATGCCATATGCATACGGCTGCATCCTTTAAGTGCAAAATAAAAATGACAAATCAAAAAAAATCAGAAAGCAATTATACTCCACTTTGAAAAATTATTTCTTTATATTCCTGTTCAGATCCTGAGAATTTGAACCTTGAATTCAGTTCCTCAGATAGTAAGGGGAATATTTACTTTTTCACATTAATCTAAATCCAGTCAATTGTTAGCTCTTAGTCTTGGGAGTAAATTCTAGTACCTCCTAATACATTTATTTTTCTTGATTTGTATTTATGTGTATAAAAAAAGATTATTAAGAGTGAAATGTTTTGAATACGTACGTGTTTATGGATATGAAATTCTGCTTGGGTGGAATAATTTTATTGTACTTTGTGGCTTTGCTTTGCAGATCATTGACTTTCTAGTTTTATTTAATGCCATTTGAAACTCTTTTCACCAGTTATATCCTATAAAACAAGATTAACTAGAAATACTAAAGCTATTTAATGCTTGCATCACAACTCATAACATTCTTTTGGTGTATTTGAACAGTACTGTGAAAGTACAACAAATACTTTCTACGCTGTGTTTATTTCCTTCTGCTTACTGATATTTGAAGCCTTTATATTGTGGAATTTCAAGATCACTGTCTAAAGCAACATACATAGGAGGATCAAAATGTAATCAATCCAAATCTTCTAGGAATTTATTCATGAAACACAGCATTCAGCACTTAACACAGATGGTGTACAAAACCAGCATGTTTTAAACAACTCATGTAACAAACCTCTGAAACCTTACATTTTAAGTTAAATGTTAGCCACCACGTATAAGGGTGATGATGATTATGACAATAAGATGATGATAAAACATAACAGTCCTGGATATGCTTAGGGCAGAGGTAGCTTCTTCCAGCATTGTCAGCTGACAATAAGAGCCCGGGGAGGAAGATTATGGTACTATAAGAAATTACCTCCCATGTTTCCTGAGATGAGCAAAACTGAGAAGATCAGAACTAATCAGCTTAATTTGCAGAGAGCTGGACACATGAAATAAACCAGCCGGGAAATGCCAAGATTCAGCCTTGTCAGTGAAGTATTCCCCTTCAGAGGCCAAGACTGCATCTTTTCAGAAATCTTTACTAAAAGCGGACAACAAACCGCACAAAGTTGTGTGTTGAACCACATACTCAAGATTTCTCTTTCAGTGCCTACACCAACAGACACAGCACATATCTCTAACAGCACAAATGAACAAAAGCATTGTCCTCAACAGTGAGAGAATGAACCAGGGAACAGGTGTATATCTTCCTGTACCCGAGTGTGTTTGTCCTAATCTAAAGGAAAAACACACACACAAAAAAAAAGAGAAAATGAAATTTGGGAGTAGCATCAGGAGTAAAGGCTGACAAAGAGGTCATTGACAGAAGGCTGAATGAAAAATCAATTATACCACTTCACCAATATTAAAAGGAAACACAAACTGTACAATGCTCAAGAGATTAAAGGATCCTACAGAAAATACCACTGGGATTATCCTGTCAAATATCAGGTGTAGCCTTGGGTACTTTACTCAGCAGAAACTGTATTAACAGGGTTTATATACCAGATATCAAAAGTTGGGGAAACAGCTGTGAGCTAAGAAGGTACAGCTGATTAAGGCACTGGATTTCAGTATGCATAAATGGCAAGAAATGGATTACAATATAAATTAATGACTTTATGTCAGAAGCTTTGAAGTGAAGCATCAGATTTAGAGAAGGATGGAAAATCAGAAGGGGACAGGAAAAAGAGTGAGGCTTATGACTTTAAGTAGCACCTACATAAATCCACTGGGACTTGCGGAGTAACCAAGAGTTCACTGCCACAAAGGCAATAAAAGATCCCATAGGTTCATTACTTCAGTAAGGCACCAAGAAGGTCAATGCATTTGGTAGTGTTTTCTCATAAAATGAATGAAAATAAGATGACAAAGAATTTCTTCCCTCTTCAAGGGATTGTGCTGCAGACATTGAACTGTTACAAAGTTAAGCCTGATGAGCACATGCCTGGCAAGTTGCTACAAGCTGGCTGTCTTAACTGGACTTACTTTGATATTAAGTTCATCAGTCATAAATTTGTAACATCAGATACTACCGCACAAAGAAGCATACAGAAAAAAAGTTCTTATGAAAAACAAAGAGAAAAAAATAGATTACTTAACTGGAAAATGTATTCTGGGAAAGAAGGAGAAATATCAGACAGGGAAATTGTATTCTTAAGCAAGCTCAGCAGGGGTTAAGTGTACTTAGGCAAATGAATTCGGTGTTAATGAAGGCAAACTTAACAAGCTCTGCTTCTTTGATTATTTTGCCTTATGCATGAAGACAAATTCAGAACCCTCAGAGGATATGATTATCAGAAAACATGAGGTGATTTCATATTTTAGTATTGCTAATTAGTTCATCCACACACACAAATTAAGAGACCATCACTCTGCCCGCCAGTAACATACATGACACTAAAAGACATACGAAGGTGTTTTCCTATACATCAGAGGATTAGTGACACTGGATCTTGTCATACCCAAGGTAGGAGTGGCTCTTTCTGTAAGGCTAAAAGGGAGCTAAACAAATTTGTCAAAGATAGGTATTCCAAAGTGCAGATTTCAACACGTATCTCTTCTCTTTTGTGCTGACAAAAGAACCAATTCATCATAG
The DNA here is from genome assembly GCF_002078875.1 of Numida meleagris. NCBI lineage: Eukaryota > Metazoa > Chordata > Aves > Galliformes > Numididae > Numida > Numida meleagris. Next base: position 39,113,777 of record NC_034411.1, on the reverse strand, counting down.
TTTGGCATACAGAAATCTCCAACATGCTGCCGTTTGCTCCCAGTTGTGAGCAAACAGGCAACAAACGAACATAAAACCCAACGAGTATAAGTTGAATTGACTACAGTATTTCCTAAAAAGACCCAAGAGAACAAGTGGCTTACATCAGAAGTTTACAGGAAGTTGTGTAACCAAAGAAGACTGTCTTGATTATCTAGTTTAAGTTCCTGCATAGTATACATAAGAGTATTATACCCAGAGATTTTGAATAAGTAAGTGTATTTTTAAAAGGCCATTCTGCTCTGATTTAAAGAATTTATATATGGGAGTCTCGCAAAGAAAAATCCTAGGCTGTAGCTGACAAGACAAACCTGGAGGTGGCTAAATGGAAAGTCTTGAAAAAAGAAAGTCTGAGAAGTTCTGTTCTACTTGAATTGAAAGCTGTAAACATTCTTAAAAAATAAGTACAAAAGTCTTTTCTAAATATTTATCTTGCTCCCTTCCGATGGCAATTTGAAAGAAAAATGGCATACTTGCAGAATGTGAATTCTTAAAGCTAAAAGCTTATTAAACATACGTCAACAGGTCAAGATGTAAGCAGCTAACTATTTCAAAAAGAAACGTTATTAATTGTGTGGCATTAACAATTGTATGGCATTAATAACTGTATGTTAAAAAAGACCAAAATAAAAAAAAGCCTCAGGAATAGAAACAAATAGACTCTTTTGTTCTCTGTGTCACTCCAGAATGGGCGGCTCGGTTGTCTGCGAACAAAGATAATCTCTGAGTGCTGATTCTGACTTCCATGCTGCAACTTGTTCAGAGAGCAACACGTTCATTTGGAGCTTCTAATTTGACTAAAGTACACTAAATCAACAGTACCATAAGGGAAGCACACTCAGACATTCAGAAATATTCTGTCCAAAATTATTAGCAGAGCGTTATTATTTTATGCAACATAATCTGCTTCAGAATTCACTAGCACGCTTGTAAATGTCTGTTGAATCTAGACACCTTCTTCCCCAGTGACTGACAGAAGAAAATGAATGCTTACTGCTGCACTGCTCTGTCTGACAGCATGCAAGTAATTGTTTGTGGTGTAGCCATGCTTAAAAGTTACTATTGCTATGACTAAAGCAGAGCACTTGTAATGTTCCATAACTCAGATGGTATATAGTTGACAGTATGAATGAGCAAGCAGATACCCACCATTATTCTGTAATAATTTCTGTGTGGTCATAGCCAAAGGTGATAACAGAAATTATTCAGATTCTTGTCTTTATCTTTTAAAAATATTTGCAAACATAAAAAGGACTCAACTACAGATGGCCAGAATTTGAGAAGACTCAAAGTTTTTAGAAATAGTGGTGCACACAGCTTGCTTAGTGCCAATAGTATGGAATACATACATCTTCTTTATCCTCAAGTGAGCACTTCCTTTTAAAAAGTTTCACAGTATTGAATTAACAAAAAACTCAGATCTTAATTACAGTAAAGAAAGTTTATGTTCTTTGTGATTTGAAATTAACAGTACTTTAATTCCTATTATCTGCTATATGCTATTTTTCAGATTGGCTTTAATGATCACTGTGTAACTGTACATTTGCTTTTGTAATGTAAATAATTCAACCATTTAATTTCAGTTTTTCAAATGGAACAAGGACAAGTCCATTTGATGAATTAATAATGTGCAAAATTTCAGATTTAATGAGATATGGAGAAGATGACAGATTAATGCTAAAAGAACATTTTCAAAATGCATTTGTAGTACAAGCTTCCAACCTAGCAGAGAGTAGTAGTTATTCTAGCACAGATCTACTTATTTTGGCATGCATCCTTCATTATCTCATGCTTACTGCTATCACTAGTCTTTGTACAGTGAACAGTAGATTAAAACTATCCAAGCAACTTGAAAAACAACACTGAAAATCCTTTACATCTCTCTCGTTCCTAAAAACATGTAATGGTCCACATCAGTATCTTGTGACAGGCTTACAAGGTCAACTTGTTCAAAAGAAATTATGAATCCTAGAATGTCCAATTCTGATGCTGATTTTTTGATCTTTTAAAGAGCTTTTTGAAGAATTAGTTTTAGATCTAAATAAGTTGCTATCTGTCCACTGAAGTACCTCAACACTCTTCTCTGGAGACAAAAATGCACCCCTTATCCTACTGGAATATGGTAACGCAACAAGCACTTAAACTGCCACAACACAATCTACCTCTGCATCTCTTTCACTGTTCACCTTTCCCCAGAAGTAAGAAGCTTAACAGTTAATCTGACCATATTTTAGGATCATGGAGAGTGAGGTGTGTGTGGGGGGGGGGCAGAGAAGGGTGCCTCTTTAAAGCAGGACTTAAAAGATGCTTTTAAAGCATCTCTTCTTGCTCCTTTTCATCCTTCCTTCACACACAGCCCCTGCCTTTTCACCAGAACAGGACAGAGGGCTGGAGGCTTGAAGAAGGTGAAGCTTCTGCTAGACACTAGTTCAAGTGTTCATAGGAAAAAAGAAAGGCTAAGGTGCCTCACCAGCTTGCTATTAGTCCTCTCTTCCTCACCTCTCTTACAACAGCATAGAAATAAGTCTGAAGAAAGCATTCAGTTTCTGTTTCACACTTGACTTGAATGACTGAAAATCAGCAACAAAACACCAATAAGCTGGGCCTTCCTTTGAGAAGGCTGAAACTCCAGCTAGGCATGGGCACCACTATGAGCTCATGCTCATCACATATCTCTACGTATTGATAGGTATTTCCCACAGAACATGCAACAGTCAATATGGTACTTGTCTTTCTTCTCTCAGAAAAGAAATGATGCTAGCTGGGTCATACTCACACATCAGGAAAATTTTAGCAAAAGAAACCCTCCAAACAAAATCACCTACAACAGAATTCTGGCAAACGTTGCCAGAATTCCCTCTGGACAAACTGTATCATATTTTATGGCAATCAGGGATCCATAAGTTTAAAAATAAAATACAAAAGAATTGCTAAAAGCTTTAGGCAAATTTTCAGCACTTATGTTTTATCAGGGAATTGGTTAAACCTAATTAGATAATATGTAGATCAATACAGGATCAGATCTAACTTGTGCAGAAAGGATTTGTTTTCTGTTTTGTTTACATCTGTTTGTTTTGGAAGTTAATGCAACTAGAATACACTCCATAGCAGCCAAGAGTTAACAGAGGAAAGAGCTCTGAGGTTAAGGTTAAAGGCAGTATTGCAAGGATAAGAGACAGAAAGTAGGAAAAGAAAAATGTTGAGTCTGACTTTAGGGAAACATTTATTATCCTGAGGATGATTAGATAACGGAATAATTTCCCAAAGGAAGTTGTTGAGTTGAACACAAGAGGCATTCAAAGGAAGCACAGATAAAAAACACCCATGCGATTGATCTGGAGGACAGCCCTGCTCTAATGACCCAAGAGGCCCTCTTCAACTCAGTGAGGATTTTGCAGTTGAAAATGAGAGTTATGAACTATAACAACACATAAACAAAAAGCAAATGCAAAACATTGCACCAAAACAGAGAAGTCATTTAACTGGAACCTTGTTTTTAGCTTACATTTATGTATAATTTCTAACAAACACCACCATGTATCAGTCAACACAGTGATACTGAGCACATAAATCAAGGCTATGAAATATATTTTTCCAGAGAAATGACAATGGCTATAAAACTTGCCTTGTGAAACACGATGGACATCATGAAGAAATCCAGCAGGAAATTTTCTGAAATGTCTCTGTAGTCAAATCGGAAGAAGATTACAGTAAAGCTCAAAGTAACAAACTGATTAATAGGATTACAGAACGAAGAACGGAGGAGTTTCATCCCAGCAACTGTTATCAAAATAATATCACAGCTGTAAGAAAGGCAGAAAGAAAAACTTAATCAGGTCAAAACAATAGAAACATTAAATTATGAAGATCTTAAATACAAATATCTGCATTAGATGCATTTCAGACTGCTACATGTCTCTAAATATCTTACTGATTTCTGATATTAATCCTATATTATTTTAATAATCATGTTATTCATCTCAAATGTCACAACTTACTATCATATATTTGTAATCTGCAACAGAGAAAAAATTCTGTAGCAAAATAATTGTATTGGTTATTAAAAAACAAGAGCTTAAGAAGGATATCGTATATAGCTCTTAATTTCCAAACCAAAATTTTATCTTTGCACTCCCATTAATTACTGCAATTTAAGAAAACATCTTAAACCCACTCCACTTTATTATTACTATTACTAGACATGCAACTTGGTGACAGTTTATAAATATTCTCCTACTACACACTATGTCAAAATTCTGGATAGATATACCCATAGAAATGCTTGAAATTCTTAATATTGTTTCTGAACAGGTAATCTATTCTACATTCTAGCTTCTTCACTGGATGAAAACAAATTATGCATTGCATCTATGCATTGTGAAATTCATGCAATCTGCATTTTACTCTCCCTTATTACATCAGACAGAGAACTTAAGCTGAAGACTAAACAGTAAGTGACCATATAGAAAATCAAGAAGCTTATATTCAAAAATTAAAGTGCTTGGTACTGTATCTCTAAGAAGGTAATGCTCCTCTCTTTTAACACCTCAGAGAACTATATGGTGAAGAAAAGACGGAGGCAATGTATTAGCATCCCTTAAATTTAGAAAACCACACCAGTCCCTGGATATTATCTGAACTCTATGACTTGAGGTTGTTCACATCTTTTAGTTTTGTTTTTAAGAGACTTTATAGAATTAGAAAGACGGTCTTGCTTTGACAGTAATTTTGATTTCTTGATAATTACAGCCCACTTGGGGGTGTAGATACTGGAAAGGTCTCAGACACATTAGTTTTAGATCACCAGGGTAGAATCAAAGCTGAAGGCAAGTCACTTCAGTTCCTTCACAAGTGCAAGGGGATAGCCATGCAACAAGTAACTGTCTAAACCTAGCCTGTAGGAAACCATCAAGGTAGAGGTGGATCTGAAAGCACTGCCCTTTCTTAACCCAATTGGTCTCAAGGCTGTGGATTTTGTTGTTGTTTGTTTGGTTGTTTTTTTTAGCCAGAAAGGCAGAATAAGATTCCACACCTTTGCTGGCAGGCATTCCACTGAGATGTGACACGGTACCGGGCTCCACACCATGAACACTGGCACGGTGCAAGCCACTTTTAAAACACACAGGAACAGGCTAAGAACTAAGAATCAGAACCCACAACTCCCCATTACTATAAGAATTTCCTTACCACCAAAGCAGGAGTAAACAAGAGCAAAACTTCCATAGCCTCCACTTTCCTGGTGAGTGCTTAACATCTGGGACTCTTGTTAAATGAGGTGGGCAACACCTCCTTCTCCATCAAGGTCATGAAAACAACATACACTGAAGCGATATTTTGTGAACTCAATCCTGATGACGTGCTGGGCAAAGCCTCCCAGCCCAAAACCTTTAGGTATTTTGTTCCTAGTCAGGGCAATTTAAGAGAAAAGGGATTTATTCAGAAAGCTCTGGGCATGTTCAGAAGTACACCTTGAGCCTCCTAATGAACCATCAAGACAAATTCAGGAGTATTTAGAGATATTAGGTATCCCTAGGGCTTTCTGGCACGTGAACAAGCACATTTGGATTGCAGTTTTGCATGTTGATGCCTAAGAACTATATGGATTCTATTCCTGAAAAGAGAACCAAAATCTGACAGACATATACAAGTAACTCTCTGTGAACTGAGAGCCAGATGAGTTATCTTATGTAAATTAAACACACACACTTCTTGGGAGATATGTTGTGTTTTTGACGCAGGTAAAAATAGAAGAACACTTTAATGAATACAGAGTGCCTCAATAAACTAGGCCAGGTATCTGCAAAATGCACAGAAGGTTCTCCTCCATCCTGCTGTGATTCAGGAGAATACCTGCCGCCATGACTGACAACTGACACGTTAGAAAGCTCCAAACAGGTTTCATTATTCTAGGAAGACTCCAAGCCTGAATCCCAAGTTGATCTTATATGGAATTAAATCTTTGTTATGTATCTTCTTTAACGTAGACACAAGGATATTTGAGGGCAGAATATTCTACAAAATCACCAGGAAATCACTGTTTGAGTGAAATACCAAGCTGACCTTATTTCTCACCTTGTCAAAACTGTTGTTTTCAATTTTCACAAAATTCCTGAAGGGTTAACCAAAACTAAATAGATTCTGATGCCACTAGAAGCCACCCTAGTGTGTCACATACAAACCAGCTGGATCTTATATTCCTTAGAAAGAAGGAAATTCTTACAATATGGAGGAATTTTCAGACGGAAAATTCACAGATGATGGAGCAAAAGGAAGACTTTTTCCTTATCAGGTCTGATAACATCCAGAAAATTTAACAAAAAAGAAGAAACATTTTATAAAACAGTGGTCTCAAGGGGTAACTGGAAATAAATTTGCTCATTATCCCTCTTCTTAAGAGATACTGCCACACAAGACACCCTTCCTGGGGCCTTACCTCTCAGTAGAGAGAAAGCAAGAGAAGGAATGAGAAATAAGGATTTATTTCTGAAGGCTCTGTGGCAGGTAATATGGGAAGGCATTTCAGCTTGTCAGCATGAGTCCCGCTAATAACCAGCACATCAGGACCTCCAAAGTTGAAGTAACTCCTGGCTGTGAAGGCAGCTGTACTGCCTCTCCAAGAAGCAAACTGCTTCAGTCGTCCTAATCACAAAACAAGATGAAAATTTTTTAAGAAATAGATTCCAGTCAAGAAAAACTCCCCAATCAAATCATGTAGAATGCATCACACAGAAGGAGAGAGTTCCTTCCCTTCTCTATGGCATGATACAGTCTGATCCTTGGGTGGGAAATAACTAAGGAGTGTTCCAACAATAGGAAACAACTATTTAGATATTAAGACTTAGATTTTCTCTAGTAATGTGGTATATGAAGAACCAAGGAGAATCAAGGGCCCCCTCAAGGACTTACAGACTCAAGGAGAAGAAAGTAGAATCTGAGGGCAAAGGTCTTGTATATGGCACTTACATGTTATTCTTAGCAGAAGTGCATTAAAGAGGAGTGCCAGAGAAAAAGGGGATAGTGAAAGTGTTCCAGTCTCAGTTACAAGTAAAAGGGGAAAAGACATGAAGATCAGTGAAGACAGAAGGCAGACAGAAGACTATGTGGCAGCTTCCATTATTTCCTGCCTCTATGCTCCTATGAACAGGGACAGCAGACCAGGAGAATGGGCCATTGATCATTCCTCTTCAATATCTTTATTGATGACCTGGATGAGGGCATTGAGAGCACCCTCAGTAAGTTTGCAGATGACACCAAGCTGGCAGGAAGTGTCGATCTGCCTGGGGGTAGGAAGGCCCCACAGAGAGATCTGGACAGGCTGGATCTCTGGGCCGAAGCCAATGGGATGAGGTTCAACAAGACCAAGTGCCAGGTCCTGCACTTTGGCCACAACAACCCTAGACAATGCTACAGGCTTGGGGCAGAGTGGCTGGAAGACTGTGTAGAGGAAACGGACCTGGAGGTGTTGGTCGATGCTCGGCTGAGCATGAGCCAGCAGTGTGCCCAGGTGGCCAAGAAGGCCAATGGCATCCTGGCTTGTATCAGAAATAGTGTTGCCAGTAGGAGTAGGGAAGTAATCGTCCCTCTTTACTCAGCCCTGGTGAGGCCGCACCTCAACTACTGTGTCCAGTTTTGGGCCCCTCACTGCAAGAAAGACATTGAGGCCCTGGAGTGTGTACAGAGAAAGGTGACGAAGCTGGTGAGGGGTCTGGAGCACAGGCCTTATGAGGAGCAGGTGAGGGAGCTGGGATTGTTCAGTCTGGAGAACAGGAGGCTCAGAGGTGACCTTATCACTTTCTATAACTACTTGAAGGGAGGTTGTAGTGAGCTGGCAGTCGGCGTCTTCTCTCTTATAATCTGTGACAGGAGGAGGGGGAATGGCCTCAAGTTGTGCCAGGGGAGATTCAGGCTGGACACTAGGAAATACTACTTTCCTGAAAGAGTGGTCAGGTGCTGGAATGGGCTGCCGAGGGAGGTAGTGGAGTCACCGTCCCTGGAGGCGTTCAAGAAATGTTTAGATGTTGTGCTGAGAGACATAGTTTAGTGGGGTTATTGGTAGTAGGTCAATGGATGGACTGGATGATCTTGTAGGTCTTTTCCAACCTTGCTAATTCTATGATTCTATGATAGCCAATAAGGGTCAGGAAAGACAGGTTTTGTATCTCGTGGATTTTAAAAACACAAAGAAAATGATGAGTTCATCTTCCTTGCAACCCACTGATGCAACTGTAACCTGGGTAAACATAGGAAAAAACAATCTGTACCTCTAAGGCCAGCAGCAGTCTTGCAACATTCATCCAGTAGTTTTAAAGGAGTTACAGTTCCACCACTGCCAGTTTAAGAGATTACAGAATCATAGAATAGCTTGGGTTGGAAGGGACCCAAAGGATCATCAAGTTCCAATGCCCCTGCCCAGCCACCAACCTCCAGATCTGGTACTAGACCAGGTTGCTCAGGGCCCCATCCAGCCTGGTCTTGAACACCACCAGGGATGGGGCATCCACAGCATCTCTGGGCAATCTGTTGCAGCACCTCACCACTCTCTCGGTGAAGAACTTCTCTCTGACACCTAATCTAAACCTTCCCTCCTTAAGCTTAAAACCATTCTCCCTCATCCTGTCACACCCGAGTAAAAAGTTGATACCCCTCCTTTTTATAATAGATATAGTCTACCTCCCTCCATCATACCACATCTTTGACTGAGATCTGAGCATACCTGATCGGAACTTCTTCGAAACAGCAGTCAGGAATTGTATTTTTACTGGCATGATTAAAGGTAGTTTTAAATCCAAAGCAATCACACAAACACACAGAGGAAGGGGAAGGAAACAACTGTTGTGTTATTCTCCTACAGGCTAAACAGTCAGAAACATACAAATGTAATTACTTTCTTTAATCTCAAGATTTTTGAGGGACTGACTCACTACTTTTGAATGCTTGAGGGAGGTAATACTTTAAAGTGTAATCTAGCTTTGAGGAATTACAGTACCTTAACTCTACGTGTTTGCTCTGTGCATGCATTCAGTCACGTCTGCTAACTTCTGACAAATGACATTTTGATTACTGTTTAGTTCTCCCAGTCTCGCAGAAGCAAATACAGAAATGAGCATGAACTCAGTCTTACTCTGTGCAATACACCTAAAGCCCTGAACACCTTGGCCTTCACATCTCCCAAGGCCTGGAAGAAAAAGGTCAGTGGGGAACTACGCAGGCCATCTTCAAGTGACTGCTGAGAGTCTCTCTGGAGAAGTAGTTGTTAGGGAGGAATATAAAGAAAAATCTGACTAACGCCGTAGTCCTAATTTTAGCCCCCAAAAGCAAGGGGTATAAATATTTATATTATATATATATTTTTACATACATATGTATATATACGTGTATATATATATATAAATATGTATCGCTCCTAAAGCTGAATTATTTGAATAAAGCTGAATTATTCTTTAAGAAATAATCAATACTTTAGGAACTCCTCCCCTCCACAGCAGTTTTTCCTGTTACTGGAACCTTCCTTCCTGAGCACTAGCTGTTTCTTTGTTTTTATTATCTGCATCACTGTCATTCTGATAAAAAGACTGCAGAAACTCTGCTCACTGGGGATACTGCAGAAACTAAGCCTGCTGAATATCTGCAGTAGGTAAGTCATCAACCAAAATATTTACCATAAAAGGCTGTCTGCAAGAAACATACTGTGAGTCCACAGATCAGCAGTGCCAATTCTGCTTAATATCAGAGACAGACTTCAGGGGAAAAAAACCTCTTACATATCTATCTTTCTGAAACCTCTCTTAATGCAGGACTACCTACCATTCTATACTATTGAATATTTTATTCAGTTTCGCTTGACCTGAGCGGGAAAACTGCTGATAATTCCTTCGGGAGACTATGCTACAGTCCTAAAAATCCTGTTAGGAAATGTTTCCTGATATCCAGCCTAGATTTCTCATTTTCATCTGATTAATTCTAGTTACCCCACTGTGTTTATACTCATCAAACACCTGCTGCCTGGTATAGTGTGTCTTGCTTTTAATTGACATTTAGACATTTCATATACATCTATATATAGCTCTTTAATCTTTTAATTCGTCTGTCTCTCACTGGGGTCATGTCTTCATGTATGCTAAAGCAGCTTTGTTTTTTCTTTCAGCAGAACCAATGATTATTGTATATGGAAACTAATAATGGCACCTGCAAAACGTGACAAGAGGCAGACATTTAAGAAACAAATTTCATTTCTCAGTCTTCATTCTATGTCTGAATAGTCTATTAATCACATGAATGAGTTATAACCAACTTACTGTGTACCAAGCTTCTTGTATTTACTAATGGAGAAAGCATCAATGGTGAGGGCATTCAATATTATAGCTGGATATAAGACATATTTCTCAAAGCACTGAAGCCACACATATAGTCTTTCAAACCACATCAAATGAGCAGCATCTGAAATAAAAATTCAGATAACAGAACATTTCATCAAATTATCCACGTGTTTGTACTGCAACACTGTAAAAGTAAAGAAATGAGTTAGCTTACATGAACAAATATAATCAACCAACCAATATGCGGCACAAAGAAATTCCTAATTCTTTTGCAAATGGGAAATCATTTAGCTCTCTCAATTTAGAGAAAATCTGTTTAGCTTCTTAGAATTGCATTCATGAAAAAAAATCCCACAAATGGTAAGAGGTGGTCCATGTAGATTGTATATAACAGTAGATTCTATATAATTCCATTACTAGTCACTGAACTGAATAGCACTGTTAGTGATGTAATTGTTCAGGAGAGACTCTCTTCAGCACTGACCTGGTGGATGACCTACTGAACCTCATAAGATTATCTTGTGCAGTAGACTTTTTTTTTTAAACAACATCAGAGGCTTAATGGGAGAATTAAACAAGAACTGAATGCTCTGTGCAACTAAATTGCTATATGAGAACTTAGGTGAAATGCGTGCAGAAATATCAGTGCTTGGAAAAGAGTAATGTTTATTCTCAGCTGAAGTAGAGAAGGTTATTGGGAAAAAAAAACAGCAAAGGCAAAAAGGCAGAAGTTGGTATTGAGTCAGAAATAATAATGCCAGCTGCTGAATTTCCAATACTCTTCCCTGCAGAAATGGAAATAATTGTGTGTAAACAAACCCCCCACACACATAGTTTCTCAATGACAGGAAAAGATACATGCTGAAAAGCTACCTCCTAAGCTCATATACACAGCAAGATATCTATTTTGGAACCTAGCTTTTATTCTCTGTTCCTCTCTCTTTCTCCTAATTGCTCTCGGAGCTCCTGTTCTCTACTAAAGAACTTCACCTGGCTGTCCAAAGCTGAGCTCTGTGTATGAACTTGGGCTTGAATAAAGATGTGCATATCAAGTAGACCAAAAGGAAAGTAGCCACGGGAGCAAGGCATACACAGACAATGCAGTGAGGAAAAAAAAAAGAGCATATATTCAGAGGGGAGCTAGGGAAATAAATGGATGATTTGAAAATGGCTTAGATGAGTTTATGGGGTACAAAAGTAGTAGCGGTGAGGAAGGAGAAGAAAAGACAGCCTAGCGTGTTAGGGTTTTTCACACAGCCTGGCACTTTCTATGCATCTATTGTACCATAAGCTCACTCTTTCTTCCTGCAGTCAGGTAAAATAACAAGAAATAAATGAGATATCTCATAGGTGCATCATGAGAACTGTTCTCATAATTGCTATACTGTGGAGGGCCTGAAAGTCTAAATGGCTCATCTGAAGTCTATGAAGCAAACCCAGAATATACTTATGGAATTGTCATTACCAGCTGCTCATCTATTTGCTAGCCATCGCTCATCTTTACCACAGGACTGCACTTGTCAAAAAATTAGGAAGTTGAAAATGAAATTCTATGCAGTAAAAGCTCCTAACAAATCCCTTGTTTCATGGCATTACTGTCCATGCCTGACAACTAGAGGACACTGTCCTTTTCCAAGCTTCTCCTTCTATACACACAGAAAACCTTTGAGCTCTGCTTCTACATTTTTCTTACAGGGTAAAAGAAAGATAATCTGTCAGACATATCTATCAAAGGGATTACACAAGCTTTTACTCATCCTGTCTCATCTCAGAACATAATAAAAAGCCTCTACAGCAGCCCAAGAGACTGGGGAAAAAAATATTATATATAATATATAACACCCCTTTTTTCTTCACACAACACCAGAATATCACAATAATACTTAAAACCCAAAGGAAGGAATTAGATCACATGTAAAATCAGGACTGCAAAGGAAGCAAAATAGCCTGCTGCCTGCAGCAGGTAGCGTGGGAAATACAGCTGATCTCAAAGCAGAAGGAAACTCATCTGTGGAGATTGGTCTGGCAGATCTCTACCTTCAACCTTTTCAAAAGCTGAGTCATTGCATTTAGGAAAACGATTCCTGACAAGTGAAGACAGATTTTATCAGGACGAGGCAAATAAATCCTACAGTAGTCTTTTTATTATTAAGTTGATGTAAAAAACAGTGAAATTTGGACATTCACCAAAATTACTGATTATCAGTGAGAGAAAGTCCTGAACAGTGTTTTCAGCTGTCATGATCCTTAAAAAGTTCCATAGTTCTACCACACTTTCCTTCATGTATTGCAGTAGAAGTTAAAAGGCAACCTTCAATAAAGTCTCTTGGGTAGTTTTTCATATCCAAGCCCTGTTTGGAAAGTAATTGTTTTGAAAGACATGATTTTTTTTTAAAGAAGATTTAAATTCTTAATGCATGATTTTTCTTCGTGATCTGAACTCTTTTGTTTAGTTGAAGAACACACTAAAGTCTCTCAGCAGACTGTGTTCTGACAACATTGCCTTCAAACACCTCAGAAACATATACTGAGAATGATTAAGGCAGAGGATGCATCAAGAAGTGACAAGCAAGCTTTTGGCTGGTAGCAAATACAAGATGAGAGCCAGGGGGAAAAAAAAAGCCGTCCTTCTCAAAGTATGCTGGCTGCTTGTGGAAATAACTGTATCAAGAACAGGAAATCAGGCCCCAGCATTCTAAAATATTTACAGATACTCCTATGCGTCAGGGCACCACCTGCTGAAGCCAGCAGACTTAAGAAAGAACAAGTCATTGACAAATTTTCACCATTTCTTCCAATTTTACTGTTCTAAAGGTGTTACAATAGAAATTAAAACTAAGTTGCATTATCCATACTGTTCAAATAATACGTAATTGTACGTCAAAAAGAAGAAGTAATTCAAAATGCCAGCACATCAAGCAACACAGCAAGTAACAGTATTGTAATGCAAAAGTAGAAAGCAGTTCAGATGATGGCTCATGAAAGCCCACTTAGGGCAACTAAGAAGATTAAGGGACCTTACTATGTGACATACAATGAGAGGCTGAGAGAGCTGGGACTGTTCAGCCCTGCAAAAAAAAAAAAAAAAAAACGCTCAGGGCACATCTTATCAAGTGGAAAACAAATTATTCCCTCTGCTTTGTTCTTTCTGGATTTTTGTTTTTAAATCAAGACAAGCTGCAAGCCACGGCATCCATTGTTTAGATAAGATTTCATTACAAACCTCTCACTTCCCGTTGCTGGTGTTCTTTGCTCTTAAGTATAGGGTGGGAGATCCACAGCCAGGGGTGATGCTTGCGAAGCTGAGGAAGTATGTAATGTGTTACGAATCCCACGGTCCATGCTAAAGCAAACAGGACAATGCTGAGAAATGGCTAGGCCAAATGAGAAAAAAGAAGCACGGTTATAATTTGCAAATAACTTTTTGTTTGTTTTAAAACATTTCCTATGGAGGGATTTCTGGCCAATTAATTTTTTTCCCCCCTCATGTTCAAATTGATTCCACAGGTGGATATATGTTTCAAAATACACATTTTGCAGAGACAATTCACCATTTTTCCTCCTAAGTAGAGGAGAAAAGGCAAATGATTGGATTTAGCCATTCTGTCTCTCAGGTTGCATATCATAAAGGAGGTGCAGATGTGCAAAGGCTTAGGGAAATGGACACTAAGTAATACTTTGCCTGATGCAAATATCCACAATCTAAGTCACGCTGCACATCAAAAGGCATTAAGTTATCACGGTCAGTAAATACATTTTCCCAAACTTCCCTTCCCCCAGTATCTTCCAGCTAATGTATCCTGTGGTTTGACATATAAGAGATAATACCTTAGGAAAAAAAAAGAAAAAAGAAAGGAGAGATACACCGATACATACCCTTAATGATAGAAACACAGTGCTGGCACTGACAGCAAATGACAGAACAGCTGCCGCTGTGCAGACAATGAGATCCGATTTCAAAATTTCTTTCTGTGAAAATTATTTTATGAAAGTTAGCATGCCAATACCATTTTACCTAGACAAAGTAAATGACTCTCTTCTCAATTACTTGCAGTCTGCATTGTGGTAAGCCTAATAATCGCTCCCTGATACAGAAGTATTCTCTCCCTTCTGCTTTGTGAAATTATTTCTTCATACACTAGGTTTGTCAAAGTAACCATGTTTATCTTCATCGTGACTAACTTTAAATTATATTTTTAAATTTGGTTTTAACATTGGAGAAATGAAAGCAATACATTTTCACACTGAGCCTAATTCTATTTAAGGAAAATAACTCTTTCACATTATGGCATTTTGATTTTTGGAAATAAAAATTTGGGTTCCACCACCTATCTGCAAGCGTTACAATTTCTTTGGATTTGCTTGCATTACTGGAATGACTCATACTTTTCTGTAATGTCTTCAGAGACACAAGTTAATACATTTATTATATTCTAAAGTGACGTGTTCCATTCTCTGATTTTCCGTATCAGAAGTCAAATTTCAGCAAGATTTTATGGGTTTCAGACAAGGCCTTTTTTCTGGTATCACTCAATGATAACACAAGGACAAGTCTGCCTTTATATAAAGGTTTATAACTAGGATAGCAGTAATTTTGTTCTGAAAAATTGGAAAAATATCACGGTCTTTCCAGACCATTTTTCTCATGATTAAAATGTCATTCTCAGTAAACAAATAAACAAGATAGCTTTTGAGCCCTGTGATCTTCTGAATTGTACTTCAGAGGTCACTCAAATATGTTTCTGAGTACATGAAAATCTTGTCTTACATTTGCGAGAGGGACACTGAAGTTCAGCAGTCAATACTAGTGCTAAGTTATCACATGTGTATATTATCACTTATAGCTCTTGGTTTAAATACTGACTTATGCTATAACTCAAAAACATCTAGAAATAATATGCGGTATAAAACACTTTGTTAGAATTTGAAATTCATCCAGTTCCCCAGCGCTGCAATCTAGGTAATTTTCCTTTATCTCATCAGAGGAAAGAAAAAAACAAAATGAAAACATGCTGATGGGATAGCAAACCTAAGAATAAGGGATAAGAAAGCAGACATGAACAACAGACGGGCTGTGAATTACAAGGGAAGCTGGTAGCAACCACTATATTTAGGCTGCCTGTCGCTCTGTTATGAGATGCTTCTTAGTAAAAGGTCACCAGCATCAGCACTTCCACTTACTGCAGCAGGCCTTTGAAATACAGCAGGACTAAAAAGCCTTCAGGCTCAAGAAGTACTTTTGCTTTGTCCCATGAAACTCTAATCCCATTTAGCTGAATTCTCGAGTTTTATTAACTTGTCCTTGCTTTTCTCAGGTTGCTCAGAAAAACATCCTTCCAAAAGAGCAGCGCTCCCTGCACTCCTCAAGCTATGTCCTCTTCAGACAGCATTGTACTCAGCAAGGACTATAAATGCAAAGGCACAGAGTTAGGTCAGACTCTTCCCAACCATCTTCACAAAACACAGTCCTGCTGGCCTTGTCCCATACTTCTTGGCCATCCTATGGATCAGGAAAACCACATTAGGGACCTTACAGAAAAAGTCTTCTCTGAACAAATCTTTGATCCCTACAGGCCCCCACAGGTTCTCTCTAGCTGGTTTAGACCTTCTCTCACAAGAAGGCTGCGTATTGAGGATTTCCTGTGTGTAGTGGTACTGAAAAATCATGGTCAAAATCCTGATAAAGATGGATAAGGGATTTATTACTAACTCATATAATTGAAATTTTTGTTAATGTTTCCAATTTTTTAAAGCTATTTCATACAAAGTCAACTTAAAGCAACAGTGTTTAGGCTGCAAAATTCATTATCTGAGAAAACTGAGCAGTGCCGCATTTATGTGGCCCTGTGCTTCAGCCCTGTTGTGGAAATATAGTATGAAAAGTCTCCATTAAGTACCATTTTTCTGCACAGCTGAATCCAACTACTCAATCATCTAAAACAAGTTTATAAAAACAACAACTACACACAAACCGTATTTTCAAGCTTCCCTTCACAATCAAAAAGGATTACTATTACAATGACAGCTGAGTGGTTTTCATAATCAGCTGACTAAAGAAGCTGCCATTTTAAGAACGGTATCAAATAAAGATTAAGCCATAAAGTTAAAAGTAGTGATAATAATGGATACTGGAGGCAGGGGGAAAGGCACCCTTGCTTCCCATTCTGTGTACAGGCCAGGTCACCAACAAGCACTGAACTATACAGACTGTATTACACAGGACTGGTATTTCCAATTTTTTCCATTTTTTCCTTTGCAAGTGCTCTTCCTAGGGTGCTCTTGCTGCTTTTGAGACATTAAGGACCACATACAGGAAAAGGCCGATGTTTTCAGAGCAAGGCTCACTATTCAGCTATTTGGATCCAAATTTGATAGTTGTGTTCCAACTTTGGCAATATCTAGTGTGGCTAAGGTTTCATTTATGGCCAGGCTTATCCCCCTGCCCTTGCACAAAACTGTTTCAGCTGCTGACTTCCACAACAGTCCACACAGGAGGCAGGAGCTCCTTCTTGATGTGGCACACGTGTTCAAGCTTCTCACAGTTTAGCTCTTTTTCCTTCTAAAACAAAGCTGGGCAGGAGTAACTTTGTTTTGTGTGAGGGCATAATGGCCAAGGCCCACAGGAAACTGCTGACCTTGAGCAGTTGCCTTCTGTCTGAAGGGAATTCAGAGCTACCTTCCAGGAGGATGCCCTAGGCATCCATCCACGGGCTGCTGTAGATGGGTCTCTGACTTCCACTTGCCTTCAGCGGGAAGGGTAAGTGCCTAAAGACTCAGTGAAAAACACAAGAAGGAACGTGACTCTACTGGTAGAGCAGTGAGCCACGCAAAGGGAGGCAGAGCAGGAAGCACAGACAGGCTGCACAACAGTCATTTCAATAAAATTGAACACAGTTTGCACTTCTCTGTGAGCTGCTTGAAGAGCTGACTGCAGCATAACCGTGTATTGTAAGAATGAGCCTTATTCAGCTCACCAGAAGAACCACACATTTTCAGAATTGAGTACTGTGAAACTCAAATGAGGGAAGACATCATCCTGCTGTCTTCATGGATGGGATGTAGGACCCTCTCCTGCTCTTGGTACCCCTTTTTCTTCCTAGCTGCTACTACGCACATGCCTATCTTGGACACAATTCTGTCCCCCAGCTGTCTAAAGCAGGACTTCACATTCCATTCCCAACCACAGGCACTTATGAATTGATTGCTGAACCACTCTACAATGTGATGCTTAACTCCTTTATTGTAATCGGTCCAACATAGAAAAGTTAACCTCTGATCACAGTTAGTATCTCTACAGTGAGAAATAATAATTACCACAGTGTTATAGCTGGGGTGAAAACAGGTGGGTTTTTTCCTCCATTTTACACTTGAGAAAAAAAAAAAAAAGAAACCCCAACCAAACAATATTGCATCGCATGCCTCAGAGATTTTACATGTTTTAGCAGGATTTATTTTCTTTAGATTATTTTTTCAATTACACTTTTGGAGCTGTGTACAAATCCTTTTACTAGTTATCCATATGCTTGCATTGAAGGCCAGAAAGGAAGCTGGGTTTGAATTTAACACATTAATACCTTCAGGCCACTGGTTAATCTAGCAATCAGCCATGTGGATGCCTACAGAAATTAATGTAAGTGTAGGAAGCTCCATTCTCAAAGCTGAATGGTCAATTATCTTTCACAGCTGTTTCATAATTCAGGTTTCCAAAGCTAGCAATTCTTACACAGTTATTCAAGCAAAGGAAAATAGTAAAGGTCACGGAACTAAACATTAGAGATTATGTATTTATTACTGCTAACGTTTATTTCAAGCCAGTAGAGAATACAACAGATTAATTTTCAATATTAACCTAATTTGCTGCTTTCAGCTGTTTAATGATGTGAATTAATTTTATATATCTCAGCATTTCTGATTTAAAAGGGTCTTATTTAAACGTCATGTTATGCACACCATACATGTGCATATAGACCAGAGCCCGGCTGGGCTGTTGTATGACATTTTGACATCCTCTGACACTGCTTTTAAAAGTCAGTTGAGTCCTAAAATCTACACATGACTGTTATTGCTGAGGCTGGTCAGCAGAGATTGTGTCTTGATTGTGTTCCTCAAACTTGAGGCACACGAACTTTTCAGTGTTTCAGTTCTTCCCTAATTGCTGTATTAGCACTGCACTGTGAGGTAGCAGTGGGAGTTTCCTGGCAAACTAGTTAAAGTGTTTGAGGTACCTGTTAATACAGGGACTAGACAAAGAGCCTGCATTAGCCAGAAATTGCTCTCTTGTTCAAGAGATCTCCCATTGTGGAAGAACTAGCATTACTAATCAACATTGCAAGCAAACAAATTTGCTTAGAGCTTTTATACAGATTGAAGGAAACCAGCACAGAAGAAGAGGAAGGCGAAGAATTAGAAAGCTTCAGAAACATCAGAGGAAAGCAGCCTCTGTCTAAAAGCAGCGGCATAGAGTGTTAAATGTACAGAGAAGATGAGTGCCAGCTCCCCAAAACCAAATACATCCGGGAGAGCAAAAGATGTAAGGAATCTCACTTAACCAAATGCAAAAAAAAAAAACCCAAAAACAAACAAAAACCAACAAACAAAATCAAACATCAAAAAAGCACCACTAGCAAAACATGGCAGTAAGGAAACATGACAAAGAAATGGAATCCTATGCCTGACCAGTACCACAGCAGTCTTCCCTGTGGTTGTATATCCTCAGATCCAGCATCTCAAGGGCCCAAGGGCAGCTGAACCACATGGTAACTGTGTGAGTATATGACATCAGACCACTATGCACATTACTGACACAAAAATAGGTATAGAGTTGGCAGCATGACTCCATTTTCAAATTACATTCAGGATCTTAGATGTGATTTTGTTCATTCTCTTGGTGCTTTTTTCTCTTTCTCTCAAAATATTGAAACCTTGTTTAAGGTTTCCCTCTGCACTGTGAAATGCAACCAGTTACATAGACAGCTGCATTAACTGCTTCAGTCCTCTGGCAAGACTCCATCTGTAGAACAGAGGAAATCATTCTGTTCTGCTCCAAGATGGGTGCTATCAACAAAATATACAAGTGGAATATGAATACCAGAGAATGAGAAACTTTCAATTACACCTGCAATATAATGCCTGTGTAAAAGAATGGACTGACAACATGGCAATAATCTACACACCAAATACAGCAAATTTTTAACATAAATACTTGTTTACTTGTTTTGTTACATTCATATTGCAGTGTGGTGCTGGTGCATAAATTGTAGTTTGTAAGAAGCTGTAGCTCAATACAAACCACAAGGAACTGACATATCACTTAATCTTACGTGGACCTTATTAGAGTAAGCAGTTTAAAATAACATTATGCAGTGTAGGAAATAATCTATGCAGCAGCTAAGCAATGAGAAGTGGAAAACACTGATAGTGTGGGATCAACCCACATGCATAACTTAGACTACATAACACTTTATAAAATGTCCAACCAATAGGATACAAGATGTGCAGGAGAGATGCATCCCTTTTTAAGGGACACCCAGAGGCCAGGCCAGCTATCGCACTACTGACCTGTACCACTAAGCACTATTGACTCTCAGATCACATCTGAAGGTCTTAAAAAAAAACCCCACAGCCTGTCTCCTGTCTCCCAAACACTCTGCAAACATTTGGAACTACAGGAATAATCGCCTTTGTTGCAAAGCTAAAAGCAGGCATTAGGTATGTGATCAGAAGAAATTGCTGTCTGGTAACGGGAAGCATGACAGTTCACAACCGTAGGAAATCTCTAACACTCCCTAGTACTTCCAGAAACTTGATAATCTTCCCACATGTACTCTCTGAAAGCAGCTTCTCCTGGGTACCAGTTCTCCCTCCCTTCTGGCCTCACTAGAGAGAAATCTAGAATTATTTCCCACAGTTAACATCTGTGGATTTAAAGGAACAGGATATTTATATGATATATATATATAAAGTAATTTAAATGTTTAAATTACTAAATATCTAAATGGTCCCTCAGAGGGAAAATAGGATGTGAGAGAGTTTTGCACAGAAGGTAAAGAAAGAAAAAGTCTTACCACTGATTCTCTCATTTTTTCTGGGAGTGGATCTGCTGATGAATCTTCAAATTGTTGACGTAGAAAGTGAGGGACGTATTTGCATTGAATAAGGGACCTGTTTAAAAAAATATATGGTTAGGATACTTCTGAACACGTCTAACAGATATGAACATATGGAGTAAGGGGAGCAGAGAAACAGGCAGAGGACGTAGAACAGCCTCCATTTTCATTCATTGTGCATATAGTAGCTATCTTATCTCTGGATAGCCTGAGATGATACAAACCAGCTCAGCCTTTAATCAGAGTTAAACTTCCTTCCTCTTCACAATGTCAAGGGGTCTCAGCAACCAGAACAGTCCAATTAACATACCTCAGTCATTTAGAGGAATGAGTTAAGAGGGTACTGTTGTGTTCATACCCTTTATTAATTCAGGTAAGTCGAAATCAATATGGGAGCTCTTTAGACCCACATTAGAAAGGCCAAAGATACAATTTTTGTATAAATTACATATTAAACCCAGTCCAAGATTAAGGTGCTACTTTCTCCATCTTGAAGTCTATGTCACAAGTCATCCCTTAAACACCATTTCCAATCGCCTCAACTTCCTTTAAGTTTCAAGTTGCCTTAAAACTTTCTTTTTTTAAAGGATTACACATTTTCATCATGATTGCATAAAGAATATTTGATGTTGCATACATTTTTTTTAAACCTAAACAAGATATTTAACAGTTTAAACTGCTGAGGATTTGATTAAGAATCTGGAACTAGATTTAAAAGATGAAATGGTTTTAATGGTATAAGATGTCCTCTTTGTAGCAAACTTTTTCAGGAAACACAAGTCTTTATTAAGGAAGTTAATGAGTTAGTCTGTCCTTCCTGGAGAGTCGGGTAAAAAAAGTACATTTAAATAATTCCAAAATTTCAAGAGCTCACACTTTCATGCTGATTTGCAATTTAACTGTGTGTATTCTAGTCCAAAGCTAAATCGTCTCCCTGCACCATGCTAGGAAAGACCGAGATGACCGTGAAGCAGAATCACAGATAACCAGATAACAAGGTGATAATGGCAGCATGAAGCCCACTTGTTGCTTAATTCCGCACCATACAAGCATAACACCCAGCTACTTGTGCACCACCACAGCCTCCCAGACAAATAACACAGTTCCATACATGAAAACTCATGACTACTGCTCCAAATTTATGGATCTACCTACGTACAGTCCTCTCTCACGTTATCTAAAGCTGAAGAACACAATTTTGGGACTTCTCCCTTGGCTCTGCATTGTTCCCAGCATCATCTCTTAATACACACAAACTCTCAGGGAAGAGATGACCTCAGAGCCACTTCCCCACACATTACGAGTCCTTTCTCCTTGCCAAGGTGTCACTCAATGCACCAGTAGACTGCAAATCCTCTCATCCAATCACCATCCTCCAAGGTGGCAAGCATGCAACTTCCCAGAGGGTGGAATGTGCCCCAGGGGATTTTGAAGTGTTGCATAAAGAGAACCAGCCATACTGCTGATCTGGCTGCAGCACTTCATTTACTTACAGGATTAACACCAACCATGCAATCAGAATTTACCGAGGAATTTCCACTTAACCGCATTACTTTTGGGAGACAATCCTCACAGTTCTGAAACCCAGATATCACACCGAGGAAACCGAAATTTCTGCGCTATACAGGGAAATCAAAAAGTAACAACTGCAGGCAACTTACATCAGTACAGATGGGTCACTGCTTTGTCTGCTGAGGTGATAAGAAAGTGCAACTAGCAGACCGCAGAAAGCAGAGAACAGTGCTGGAATGTGTTGCGCATCCCAGGGTTCCTGGACATGGGAACAGAAAGCAGAGCATTTACAAGTTAGGAATGCAGTACTGTTTTTCTTTTAAAAGTAGGCCAAGCTGTGCTGTAGCATTAAATGCACAGTATCTAAATCTGTATGCCATCTATCAAGATTTGGCAATTCCTTATCATATCAACGTCCATTATTATAGTGAAAAAGACTAAGATATTACAGGCGTGTTTTGTGAAAGGCTGGTTCAATAATAATCAGCAATTATCTTGGAAACCACATGAAAAACAAGTTTCGCTGTTTAAACTCTCGAGGCAATTTTTCATTAAAATGAGACAAGTGAAATTATGTGCAGTATATTTGTCTAAATCATAAATTGATACATATTTCCTTGACCTGTGGCCAGATTGCTTGTAACAGAAGCCAAGATCACCTAGCTGGGGTACAGTTCTGGCACCTGACTCCTAAATTTTTTTCCTGCTGTGTATAATATATCTAGGCCCTGCATGCTATGAAACATAGTAGAGAGTGAGAGCACTAGCCACTGTCCCTAAACAGGGGTAAAAGAGAGCAATTCAAACACTTATTAATACACTGGGCATAATCAAGATGAGAAATTACCTCTGGGTGACTTAAGCAGCTAAAATTGACTAGAGATAATAAGAGGAGGAATAGAAAGCTTAATGAACAATTAATATGACCAGCCTCATCTGTGGAGTCCTCAGCTACAAACTAGAGTCTTAAATATTGTGAATCCTGGCTGTAAAATGACACAAATTTTGGCTTTGGAGGACACAAACTTGGTGGGTCAGACCCACAGCCATTTCACTTGGCAGGCTTGTTCCACGCTTCCATGCAACTTCTATCTAACCAAGGTAAACTTTGGTATTCAATCCTGTTTTTCATTGGATCATTCTCAGGTTTTGGGCCAGGTGCATTTTAGTTTAACTTTTCCTGTCTCAGGTCAGAAATTCATACACTTCAAAACATTGAGGAAAAGTAATGGAAGCCAAAATGTTTTGTAAATGTCTGAATTGTAGCTTATTACATATCCACTACCCCTGGATCTTTTTCTGCTGGGCAGCTGTCCAGCCTCTTTTCCCTTAGCCTGTAGCAATGCTACAGGCAGTTGTGACCCAAGTGTCGGACCCACCACTTACCCTTGTTGAATATCATACAGTCAGCCTCAGCTCACCAATCCAGTCTGTCCAAACCCCTCTGTAGAGCCTTTCCACCCTCAAGCAGATCAGCACATCCACCTGACTTAGAGACATCTGTGAACTTACCGAGGGTGCACACAATCTCTTCATTCAGATAACTGAAGAACATGTTAAAGAGAACTGGCCCCAGTATTGAGCCTTGGGGGGTACCACTTGTGACTTGCCTCCAGCTGGATTTAACTCCATTCTCTGAGCCCCACCAACCTGCTAGTTTTTTACCCAGTGAAGCATACACCCATCCAAGCCATGAACAGTCAGTTTCTTCAGAAGCTGTGGGAAACTGTGTCAAAAGCTTTTCTAGGTGGACTACATCCACAACATTTTGCTCATCTGCAAAGCAGGCCACCTTGGCATAGAAGGAAAACAGGTTAGTTAAGCAGGACCTGCCTTTCACAAACCTATGCTGTCTGGCCCTTATCACTTAAGTGTCCTGCACATGCTCTGTGATGGCACTCAGGATGATCTGCTCCATAATCTTCCCGAGCACCACGGTCAACTGGACAGGTCTATAGTTCCCCACGTCCTAGTAATGCCTCGGGAACTTACTTCCACATTTTCTGTATTCTATGAGCAGCTTCTGCACTGGGCTAGCCTGTGTTCTGCTTTCAAAGTGCCTCTTCATTGACCCCTGAAAACTCAGCTCTCAGGGAGCTAGAAAGGCAGGCAGGAATGGCATCAATATTCACTGTATACCTGGGGAGGAGGATTTTTGGGAATAATGCTAAACAATGCTTTCCAAAAAAAAAAGAATGCACAAAGGCATCATTTCTCCAGCATCAGTGATGCACCCTGATCCATTTTGTCATTTCCTCCCCCACTAACGATGCCTGGTAGAGCTTTAAATTAAAAAAAATGAAAAAACAATACAGTCAATAATTGGACAATGATTCTTCTCAGTGGGAAAACAGGAATGACAGGTTTTAGTCTAGGAAGCTGGCATTATCTGTCATCCTAGACAGCGAGTTTGACTACCTACTCTATCTCATTTGGGTGAGGTGACACGTAGTACTTTCACATACACTTTTGACTTTGATGCAGACACTCGTGTAGTCATTTTTAAAACAAGTGAAATTGTCCTATAGGGTTAAGGATGACAGTGGTGAGTTAAAACAGATAAAGTGACTGGGGGTGGTGTTCCGCTTCAACCGCAGAATTGTCTAATCCCAGAACAATCCACTAAGCAGGAAGATAAAGGTGTCTTTGAACTTACAAGTATTTTACCACTGGTTGGGGTGGGGAGTAAAGCATATTTTTAAAGAATGTTGATAGTAGCTTTCTGTCCTACATTATTTAGACTTTTTACTTCTTCTCTTCCGTAAAAAAAAAAAAAAAAATGCATGTAGCAAACTTTTGTCTTTCAAAGACACACTAAAATAAATCATGTGTTGTTCTCCAGAGAGGGTGCTTTGAAAACAGCTGAACCATTGTGGTAAGTAGAATTCTTGAGGGTTGTTTTTTTTTTTTTTGTGGTTGTGTTTTTTTGTGTGTGCATTCTGTTCGCTTTTTATGTTGTTTTTAAACAAAAAACAGAATAGTTCTCTTAACTCAAAGTCTTTACAGATTGATACAGCATAAACATCCTTCAATCACACTAATTCAAGGAAGAAATGGTGGAAGTATTTTGTGTGGTGATTGGCTTTTTTAAATACAGAGAAAAACTCCAGTTTTTCTTCAAAAAGTACACAGGCCTTCCAATTTTCCACCGTCTCATCATTTCATCGTTATTCAACCAATCTCTTATTTTTGTTCTCTCTCTTTACTTCCACTACCTAGTTTCATCATGGATCTACCATATTGCTCACAACAGTATGCAAGCGAGCTGTTGAAAGTCAGCTGTTCCACATGTATGGCAGTAAATTCCAAGAAATATCATCACTCTATTTTTGAACTTAGAAAACGCTATCTGAATGAAATTGTAAAAGGGAATAACATCCCACTCCCAAAGTTATAAGAATACGGTAACATTGACATGCTCTCTACAAGGTTAACTATAAGACAGCTTTGTTACCATGGATACCCTGTTTGCATTGAACACATTGACCAGGAAACCTCAATTATTAATGGCCCTTGTGTTACACTTGCTAGATACAAGTTCCAGGGAGAGATGTCCACTAGCCTTATCTTCCCATCATCCACAGAAAACAAAACTTTACATTTATGTAAGACTCCAAAACCTTGGTAAGCAATAAACTACCAACTTCTAATCAAATTTCTCTTTCTTTGCACTTCCAACTGCTTATTTGTATCTGTATTTTCATTGATACAATTTAAAACCCTTAGGGATGGGACTGATCTGGGGTGTGCTTGTGTGCATGTCACCTTACTCAGCAGGGTCTCAGTCCGTGACTGGGATTCCTGGGATAGAGAATAAGATGGGCAACAACATCAGGCAGGGAGCATTAATGCTCATGTTTCACATACTGGTGAGTTTATCCTAAACAAGAATTGCAGATTTCTACATTTTTATACAGTGACATAAAATTAAACCTGTGCCATATCAGATTCTGCAGACATAGTAAGCTTTTTCTATTATATCTGGACAATAAGTTCGTAATATGCACACTGATCTGAGAGCATAACTACTGAAGTTATGACTGAAGTGCAAGTCTGACTACAGCTGCAAACATCACTCATTGAAAAGCATATTATCTGACAATTCTCTCCAAAATCAACATTCCAAATAGTTCTTGCTTGAACCTCAAGGGTCTTTAAATTGTAAAGTACATAAAATCGATGAGCCTTGACTTCAAAACCTCCAGCAGTGCTTCAAGTATTTTATTAAGAAGAAACAAAGCTGTCTAATAATCCTATGCTTCTATTTTTGGTCACTTACGCATCTGGGAATTCTGTATATACACAAGGTTCCATTAAGAGCTGTTTAGAAATATTTTTGGATGGTCTTAGCAGACTGAGTGAGATACATGCCTGCAATTCTTTCCCATTATAAAACCCAAAGACAAATATTTCTAAATTATTAGTACACAGATAAAGCCTACATTGTTGAAAGCGGGAATCAAGAAGCATTGTTATAGTGATTAATAAGTTTAGAACTCATTAAGCAACAAGCCAAACTACATCAATTGTGAGTTGAGAATGGCTTAGAATACTCACAGGATTTTTAGTAACTGTCCATTGAAGCAATAAATAAATTAGCAGAAAATATTTTCTTCAGGTATAAAGTAATGGAAAAGTGGAAACTAAATAACTTTCACTAAAAGGAGGCAGCTATGCCACATATAAATGCACTCCTATCAGTTTAATTTTTTTAGACCTAGGTCCAATATCTAAAATTTTCAGGCTGATTAAGATAATTCCCAAGTTCCTTAAGCTGTTAATAGATAAATAAATAAAAGCTGGAACACAAATGAATGATTAACTATCTCTGGATAAGCTTCAAATCCAAACCAGCTGATTGGAAAAGAAGGCATAAGAGAAGGACAGAGTGATTCCAGAAAGCTTTGAGAATGTGCTTTTCTGCCCCACAACAACACACTGATGCGGTGGAATGCTAAAGACAGATATCAAGATGGATAAATTCCAGAGTAAATGTGTGTGGAAAAAATAGGAAGGCATACCTGATATGATATTTAAATAGTCATTAAACATTCAAACAAAAAAAACCAGATGGAACAAGAGACAAAAAATCAGCACACTAACTATTCTACTCAAGTGAAATAGATGGCACAGAAGTTCTTGTATCTTCAGTCTGGTGGATATAATATCTGAAAATAAAAGCATCTCCTCCAGGAAAAAGAGATAACCCTTTCATATATCAAAAGTAAGGTAGCTATTAGAGCTGCCAATTTCTGTACAAGATTACAGGACTGAAGCTGAGATCAGAAATAAAACCAGATTGAAGTGAACATAGATAATTTTAAACTAAACTCAATACCCAATAGCTACAAAAAAGCAGAAAGCTGAAAAAGCGATGCTATTAGATGTGACGACTCAAGAACTGACAAAAAGAACTGATAAAACTATATCCAGAATTTAGAGCTTTTTATCAAGTGAACCTAAGGAAAGATTTTGGACGACCTGGAAATAACTTCAACAAGGAGTGATGATACCATTAAACACAGGCTTAAGAGACGAAAAAAAATCTCAAAGAAGCCAGGAAAAACTCAGGTCTTTGAACTTCAGAAGCAAAGGTTCCTCTCTCATCTGCAATCAAGGTCACAGTACACACAGTATTGTAAGGCTGGATAAGCAGGTGGTGTCGTATCACTCATGACATGGTTGTGCCATGTCATAAGATGTCTGAAAAGATGTTTCATAGCACCTGAAAGCTGTAGCCAAACCACCTCCGCATGACTGGGAGAGCACAACTGTAAAACAAAAATATGTGCAGTGACTCAGAGTCAATGCCAGATGGAATGACTTCTGTTCACCAGCTACAACAAAACACAACCAAGACTTGAAAATGTGCTCCTCTCACAACAGGTGCCTTTGACCAATGTCTGTGATAAACAGCATCCTCTCTTGATGGATAGACAAGTCCTCAAGGTTTCAAACAGACAGATGGAAACCTGGAATACAGCCATTTTTTTCTTTCAGGGTTTTCTGGAGCAGCTGTTAGGAAATACTGTGAATGATTTTGGCTTTTCTTTCTTCTCTTTTAATCTCATCACATGATTCTAATTAAGATGTATGATGGACATGTAAGCAGCATGCCATATGATCTAACTTTCCATTCACTACTAACACAAGGCTAGGGATCATCGATCACTATTTAGATAGTATGCACATTTTACCCATTAGAGAGAAACACTTCTGGTTATGGGACAGCAAAGGAGTTGGAAGGTCACCAAGAAAGAGCAGCAGGGCCTCATTAACTCTTCGGGCAAACCAAATTTTGTCCGCAGATCACAGGATGAACTTTCAAGAATACTATATAATGTTTCCTAAGGCAATTCATCCAAACAAAATCAGTGACAATTAAGTTAAAGATAGGTTTATACAACAAACCTACTTTTTCACAGAGCATCTCAGTTCATTTTGTACAAAATAATACCACAACAAAATTGGTCTGCATAAGGCATAGGATTTCAGCACCAGGGCTACTCACGCGAGCCCTCAGAACTCATGTTAGCATGTAGAAAGTTAACCTGAGTACTTGCACTGTTCTGGGGACACACTTCAGAACAATTGTTCAGTTCTCTCTTTTAAACTTTTTTCCAAAATGAGAGTTCTAGAGCAAAGAAACGGTTGATGTGAATTTGATGCTCTAAAATAGTTGCAACAAAAATTTTGCAATTAATTCCTCTTATTCTAAATATGTACATATAGTTTGCGGTTCTAAAAATGAGCAAGAAAAATCTCACCTAAGAACACAGACCTAGAATAAACATTGTTTATTTCTTCTAATAAGAAAACCATAGAACAAAATATTATTCTAATGGCCTTCTTAAGAAATACTATCTTTCCTTTTAGAATAATTAGCCTGATTTCTCTGTGTATGTTAGACTGTTTCACCACGGAAGATCATAATTGGAACACAAGAAGCACTTCAGGATGGAAAGGCTCAAGTCCCATACTGCTGGAATGAGTCCTCAGCCCTGGCATTTGATGTGAGCAATTGTTCACCAGTAACAAGCACACAACAACTTAGATAGATCTGTTCTGCCCTGCAATTTATTTCAGGAAATGGAACTCTGCTCATTACACCTGCTGAGCTATAGGATATTCTGCCAATAAACAGAGCTTACATTCGAGAATGCTACATTTCAGCCAAGCAATAAGCTTTGCAACTCAGACCCTCTTCTGATACAGGATTCCTGTCATGTTTCTCTGCCCTGAATCTTTTTGATTGTGAAGATTTTTGACATCCATAATCTACTGAAAATTTTGCTTTTGTCTTTTTTTCAACAAACTAAAAATGAAAAGAGTAAAAATGAAAAGTATAAAATACATTGCTGTAAAGCTTAAGAGTGAAAGAGATACCCCTTCTATTGTAAAGACAACCACGTACTTATTACCTCTGTGGAAACATATCAGTGAGACAGACTATAGCACTTGCTTACTTTTGAGATAGTCTGCAATTTCTAATGCATTAAAAATCCAGATCTTGATTTGATTAGGATGACAAGTTGTAGCCCACTACATATCAAAATACTTCTAGTTTCTAACAGAGTATTACGTCTTTCACAGTGGTCCCTATTCAGGATCAGACCTCTCTGCTCTTATAAGTAAGTCTTACTTTTTCTCCACTAATGAAAGAATAAATCTGACAGAATCATTCCCCTGAAATGTTATCTATAACAGTCCAAAAGACAAAAAGCCCTAGACCTGACTGAAGAACACAGAAAGGAAATGCAAGTGCACTTTTCTAGTAGAAAAAAAAGTGAGATTTCAAGCATCCCAATGGACTGAGATTACGAGCTGAATCAAGTGGAATAATCTTTACGTGCTTTAAAATAACCTCTTCAGAACTGTCTTCACAAGAATAGTGCCATAGAAATCCAAATTAACTGTAATTTCTGTATGAACAGAAAGTCTGCACTTAATATTGGTAATTTACAGCAGATATCTTGTAAATCTTTCACAGCACTTTACAACTTCGGAGTAGCATATTTCTAAGCAGTTTGAAGTCTAATCCATGAGGAGATTGCTTATCTACAAAGCCACCTGCATCTAATTTCAACTATTACACTGAGAAAGGAGTCTGCAGAATATTTTAAGAGGCTTTTCTTTGATGATATTTATAAAATTATTTTGTTTAAATATCCATCACACCATTTCCCTGCCTCCAGCTAGTGAATTGTCCTCTACCAAGCTTAGAGGAAAAAATGACCATTTCCACAGGTATTTGCCTGTCAAATAGTTGTCCGACTCAATTCTTCCTTCCATACAGCTGTTTATTTTTCCTCACTGTTTCTCTTCTTCCTCCGTCCCATCTCACCATTATAGATTTTCCCTCACTCTTTTCATTGTTACGGAGAGCCACCTTCTTCATCCTACCTGCCCCTTTCTGAATCATCAATACAGCTGGAAAAAAGTTGCAGGAATATCAGCTGCTTTAGGACATTGCACAAGAGAAGTAGCTAGGCTTTCTAGCATCACATAGTTGGGCAAGGTCAAACCAGTATAACAGATATACTAGGTGAGCCTGATGACCAAGATTCCCTGAGAGTACACCAACATGCTCAAAGATACTTCAGAGTGCACTAATGCATCAGCGCTCAGTGGCTGAGTTGACATAAATTATTGTGTAAGGACTCAAACCACCCAGGGGCAAGATAAAAGAGTGGCTTAACACATTTTACCTTACTATTGGGAGTGGTTAAAAACACAAGTACAGCCAGCTCTGCTCATCTGTGATAGATAATTAAGGCATTATAATTGACCATCTTTGATTTAAGGTCCCTATTCAAAGTTTTAAATGGAAATTGTTAAAAAACATTTCTGAAATGTGAAATTCATTTCTGAAATTCCTTAAAAAGATCCCTTAAACAAACATCTGATAACGCCTCTGCGTGCTACACATGTGTAGCACCACACAGTATCCTCTGACATAGGCCTACAAGATGTTGGAAACAGCTTGTAAATCATTGCACATTCTGGTGCACTCCAGCATGGGCACTGACAGCATCTAGCCTGTAATGAAACAATGTTAAAAGACTATCCCTTAAAGGATACATTTTACGACAAGTCTAGGATGAAACTGCTGTCTCACTGTGGTCACCAGGAATTTTACAACAGACTTGAAGACAGTCAGAAATTCAATGTTATCTTTTATTTTAAAAAATAAAAATTGCAGAGGAGATATACACTAAGGGAAAGCATAGAGTAGGGCAACTAACATAGCCCTTCTCCAGAGAAAGAGAAGCTGCTTTACAAAGAGACACCAGAAAGGCTGGGTCTCTTCAGCTAAAAGAAGATATGGCTGAGGCAGATATGACAAAGGACTACAAAATTGCCAAGGCAGCAGACCTGTTTTTCCACCAATCCTGCAATACTAGGAATAGGGAAGACTTGGTGAAATCAGGTTTTCTTCACACAGAACACAGAGTGAAGAACTAGAATTTGTTGCCACAGAAATCTCTGGAGGCATACAGTATCAGCACATTCAGAAAGGGATTAGGCAAATTCACAGGCAATGCTGAATGAATACAATTAGCAGAGATGCACTCACTAACAGAACTAAGCCAGTAATCATGGATACTGGCTGAATATTAGGGGAATGAGTGGCAAGCAGTGGTCATAAAGTCCTAAAGTGACCTTCCTATGCTACTGATGTACTATCCAGTACTGGGTTAGGTGATCCACTGGTCTGCCCAAGCAGCACACTGGATTTCTTATTTTTCTATTTTCTTTTCAACATAGCCACGGGAAGGCATGTATAAAATCCGCATGCATTACATTTGCTTTCTGACTTTGAACTTTGTCTGCCAAGACACATCTGAAATCATAGAACTGGAGAATCACCAAGGTTAGAAAAGATCTGCAAGATCATCGAGTCCAATCATCCATGTGCCACCAATATTTCCCCACTAAACCATGTCCCTTAGCCCAACATCCAAAAGTTTCTGGAACACCTCCAGGGAAAGTGGCTCAACCACCTTCTTGAGCAGCCTGTCCCAGCAAAATAAGGAGATTTGGGACTGATCCAGTATCTATCTGACTTAGTAGCAACGAGGTTGTACAATTATGTGGCTGGTGGCTCATCACATGACAGAACAAACACATACAGGTCACCTGCTGATAACAATGACAGTAAAGCACACTCCTTAATGGGATTTTATGTCCTAATAAATCCATGCACAAACTTTTCCAGTATACAGAAATACCAGCAAACACTGGTGTGCAAAAACCAAAGCGAGGCTCTGAGTTTCAGCACCTTCAGGTATACTGTTAAGAAGCAACAAAATCATCTTCTTTTTCCTCCTCCCAGGAAATACTAGGAAATTACTAGGAAATTGACTCAAATTTAGCCTGGCTTTCATAGGAGCTGCATCATTTAAGCTAGAGCTGATGTTAGTCTTCATCATGGGAATTCAGTGGATCATTTCAGACTGATCTATGCAAAGAATCAACTAGTCACAAGCAAACATTTACCTCAGTATTTCTACTGCACTTTCAAGTATTTCAGTGTAGCTAACTGGCAGAACCTAAAACATGGCTTGTAAAGCTTATCTTGACAAATATCAATGACAACGTAGCATCAAACAGTTTGGGGCTCCTTAAGTGACATGAATTTTTAGCTTGAAATTTTGAATTTTTAGTGTTTCAGCTTACCTTCACTGCACTGAAGCAAAATGCGTACAGGACAGTCAGAACCACAAAGCTTCGGGAAATGCTGTAGAGTGCAGACATTAATCCAGAGGCAGCTAAAATGCAGGCATCGCATGTTTAATTAATTTCTTCATAAATGAGAATATGCATTCAAAAAATCCCACAAAAACAGCTCTTACATCACAACATGTATACAAATTAATATAAGACACTAGCAAGCTGTTTATTGAGAGAACACCTTCAGTGACCCAGATCAGCTCACAGAACTGTTTACAGCTAAAACTGAAAGCCTAATGACACTATCTTCTGTGTTTTCCATGGATCTGAGGTCTCACACTGTTACTCTTTGTGCTAAACACTGCTTTGCCAAAAATACTGGCATGCCTCAAGATGCTGTGACAGAGGAGGAATGAAGTTAACAATCTGAAAATTTTCTAGTCAAGCTCCATGCGGAATTTCCCTCATTCTCTCTTCTCCTGGGACATAGGTAGGTTCTGGTATCATCCAAAAGCATCCCAACTTGCTTGGTCAACAATGATTCACACCACATGTAGGAATGAACTTAAAGGGAGAGAGAAGAATGCCATCTCATCTCTCACTACAATTTCCTTTGAGAACTTCCAGAACCAGGGCAGGAAATGCTGTCAGACAGAATTAGGAGTTCAGTAGTTTCCACAACAGAGACATATGGGCTGCTAAATAGTTCTCTAGTTAGTTTTCAACATACACTGGAATCATTATTGATGGGATGAGGACTTTATCCAACATTTTATTTCCTCAAGGTCTGCTTTGGTGTTTATGAGTAAGAAGTGAAAAACACCCTTACCATTGGTATAAATTTTAACTATTTGCCAAAGGCTATTACTACAGTAGCAAGTAGAACAATGCAGTAAGTGTGGGTCTGAATGAAAAGTGCTGAGGGTGTCCTATCTGTGATACATTTATTTTGAGGTGCTTTACTGCACAGTATTTCTTGTCTGGTCCCACAGATTATATGCTCATTAGTGTTTGGAGTGCATTAGGAGCACCCTGACAGTGTCTTTCTTTAAAGTTCCATCCAAATGGAATCCAGTCTGCATATCCTGACATCATCCCATGATCCAAAAGACAAGGATGAAGTTTGTTTCTGGTCCAAACTAAGATGACAGTGTAAATGCATACTAATTACCTTTGTTATTTAAGCTATAATGAAAAACAGAAACCACCACCAAAACCTGAAGCAATGTCTTCCATTTAATATCTTATTTATTCTCTCGCTGAAATAGCATCAAAAAAATCACATATCCAATATCATACAATCATAACTTATACCTTGGGACAATGTAAATAATTTTAAAATTTTATTTTTACTTGGAGTTTTAAGAGTATTTTTTCCTGTTGTTTGTTTCCCAGAAGTTGAGCTTGTTTATCTTATTTTTTTGTTGCTGTTGTTTGTTGTTAAAATAATTATTTATATCGGACATAGCAGAAAAGAACTCTTTCATGACAGCTATCTTCTACAGCTTATTGCTCAACTTGAATACAACTGTTCAAAAGAAAAAAAAAATAGTCAAGGAGGTCTTACTAGTTTAGTACCCACCTCACTGCTCACTGTTAAGTGAATACCATTCACTGTTTGAATAGTAAGATACACTGTGCTTTAAAAAACACAATAATACACTTCAATCTAAGGTGATACACCCAGAAAGTGACAGCACAGGCTCAATATACTACTTACCAGAACCACCAAAAAGCAAGATGTCTATTTGCTCCAAAAGATATATGCAGAAGGTGTTGATTTGAGGGAAAAGACCAAGAAGGGAAATTGCAGGAAAGCAATATAAAAACACTAAAGAAAAAAGAAAATGCGTATTAGGACATAGTCGTACATCACAGCAAACAGGGAACAGAGAAACAGGCATAATCCTGGAGTAATATATTAGAATAAACTCTGAGCATTGCTCTAGTAAGGATACTTTGTTTAACCTTAGCCACAATTATTACATTTTACTTACCTAAACAAAATAAATTATTCTACTTTGCATGCAAGTAACTACGGCTCAGAGATTAAATTTAAGATTTATTTTGGACAGTAGTAAAAGAACAATAAAAAAAAAGCAAAGAAACTAAAGAAACTCAAGAGTTAAACCCTGCCTGTCATCTTTACATAGTTTTTTTCTATACAGAAAAGCCAAGTGAAATGGCTGCCTTACAGTCAAGAAAAAGCAGGAATCACAATTTGAGTATCTGTGCTGCTGGTCTTAGGTTCTGTTCATTTCCAGCCACTCATCCATTTCTTCTAGCTCCACCTTAGAAAAGGCCTAGCACAGTTGTTTAGCAAAGCATTTAAAAGCACACTGAACTGGTACCATCAGCACTGAAGGATACACACACGATTAATCAATCCTTACTGCTTTGTTATACTAGTACCAAAATGCTCTGCTTCTTGAAGGACAAAGATGTTTACAAGGAAGAGTGTCTGACACAAGTCTCTATTTGTTAGTTTACATGCAAGGACGGCTGCAATTTCCCCTCATTCATTCTCACAAAAAGCAAATTAAACAAATCACTAGTATAACTCATTCCCCTTCCCACTCGAGCCAAATTTTAAGAAGGTAACAATAGGATTTGTGTTCTTTGTTGAATGCTAATTTCACATTTTACTTCCAACTCCTCTTACTAACGCATTTTGTGCTAAAGTAGAACAATATAATGAGTTTAATCTGACAGTTACTAAACTCATCCTATTACACATTACTAGTATCTAATATTGTAAATCTTGCTGAGGAACTCAAACATAGGAGAAGAAATGACATACTCAACTGTCAAACACAGACAGGGCTCACGTAAGTGTACTTGCACTTCCAGTGCACCCTCCATCGTGACTTCCTGCCACTGGAAAGAATTAAATGTATTTTGCATACATGAGAATAGGAGAGACTTGTCTTCTCCCTCTCTTACATGCAAATGCCATTATTAATCTTCTCCTACTTTACTATTCTGCTCATCTTTTAGGTATCCCACCAATCCACATCAAGCCAAGCAAAGACTACTCACAGCATCAAACTGCCCAACAGGCCACACGGACTCTCCATGGGATCACCTGTCCCCAGAACAGTGCTGGAAGCTAGTCCATCAGCCAAAGGAATGGCAGAACTGACAGAACTCATCTGTCTACTGGGTAACAAAGATGGTGAATCAGGGTCTGGATGGTAAGATGTATGAGAAGGCCCCCTGGTTTGCTCAGCCCAGAGCAGAGGAGCTGAGGGGAGGCCTCATGGCAGCTGCAGCTCCTCACAGGGAGCAGAGGGGCAGCGCTGAGCTCTGCTCTCTGTGACAGCGACAGGGCCCAAGAGAACGGCATGGAGCTGTGTCAGGGGAGGGGCAGCTGGAGGTTAGGGACAGGTTCTGCACCAGAGGGTGGTGGGCATGGAACAGGCTGCCCAGGGCAGTGGGCACAGCCCTGAGTGCTGGAGTTCAGGGAGCATTTGGACTTTCCTCTCAGACACAGGGTTTGGATTTTGGGTGGTGCTGTGTGGAGCCAGGGGTTGGACTCCATGATCCTTGTGGGTCCATTCCAACTTGGAATATTCTAAGATTCTTTAACTTATAGTCTAAATTACTGCCTTTGCTGTAGAAATATCATAAAAGGTGAGAGCAGGGGAAGAAGGACAAGAAAGACATGTTGTACCGTCAACATACCAAAATAAATAGTGGTGAATCAACAAGGAGACAAAAGTTGGTTGACTACAATTTCCTCATCTCATTCTCTCTCTGATAATACCTTGAATAATCCTAATGACTCCTGTAGCTAAGGCAGCTTTGTTCATCTCCTCCTGAGTAAAGAAGCACATCAGAGAGTGAAATAAACAGTTGCCACTTACAAGAGGATTGAATTTCAGAGCAGAACTTTCCCTTGTGGGAAGCAAACAATAAAAGGAGCTGGTTAACCAGTTGGAATTGCATTATGAATTCTGGAGAGAACATTTAAGCAGCACACGTTTCCATGCAGAACACCTTGAAAAGCTGGACCACTAAGTCATGCTTATGTGAGTTGCTGGCATTTAACACTACAGTTTGGAGGTTTCCTCCAATGGACCTGCAACTAGGCAAGTGCAAGAGGAAAGCACAAGTTCTGACATACAGAAACTTACAGAAATGTAGAACTCAATGGCAACATCACTGTAAATATTTTGTAAGTTTTAAAAGAGATGGCTTTATTAAAAAGATGTATCTGAGTACCAGTCAATTTTCTGTGTGATAATGCATACTGCCACAGAAAAATAAATGCATTATTTTTATAAGAAATATTTTTGTTGTTGTTGCTGTTCTGTTTTTCTCTCCTGAATGCAGCTAAGAATACTCACACAGGCTTTCTTCCCCTGTCGGAAGCTCAGTCATTGCTGGAAACAGTGGGCAGAGGACTTGTTATCATCAAATTCTGCCATCACCTGATACTTACTCTTCTGAGATTTCCACCAAACAATTTCACTCATCTCTGTAATTCTCAAGCAATTTCATCATAAAATCTACCATGCATTTAGTGTGTAACAATTTTTGCCACTAACCATACCTACAGCACCTTAGTCACTAAAACTGGTACTGTCTGTAACCTTTCCTTGCTCTGCATATCTACTAAAAAAGTCAAGAAAGAAATTAAAAGTGAAAGCCATAGTTAGAGTGAACTAAATGCATGATTCTCCAACTAATATAAACCAATAGCAGAATCATCAACAATTTAAAGTAGAATCAGGTCCTAAATAGATTGCTTCCAAAGAACTGGACCTGTTAAAAAACATGTTTTTTAAGTAATTAGGTCACACATCTAAGAAGTTTCCACTGATTTTCTTTTATAACCACGTTTCAAGATCATAGTATGCTAAGCAGCATCACACCAGCTCCTTTATAAGTCCTTTCTATGATTTTTATCACTAACTTCTTACCATGGTGAGCACCTGAAACAGAAAACTTTTCATTTTCACCGTGTTCTGTGGTGTATAGTCAAAATTCATTGATTTCTTAACATATCAGTTCTGAGTACTACAATAAATTACAAGTAAATACAAATTTAGAAGTCATCATGCAATGACAAATCAACAAGCATTAAAAATAATTAGCAGATGGATAAAAAGGCAAAATAATAGCAACATGTCACTGGTATTTTGGGGCCAACTTCCCTCTTCATTTTATTATCCAAAACAAATACTCCAGTACTTTCAGTTTCTAAGGGAATCAGAACTCAAAGTGCAGCAAGAGGCTAGAGGAACCATGGCCTAGACAAAGCTGCACTGTGATTCACAGGTGCCAGAAGATGGGCTCCCATAAAAGCAAAGCAAGAAAGAGTTAGAGTGCAGCCCCAAACTTCAAATACACCTGCAGATATACCAGACCCCACAGCTGGCAAAAGTACAATGGGAGACAAGCAAAGGGAAATGTCTTCTTCTCTCTGCTGTTACTCAGCTGGTGAGAGGAACCCATATTTACTCTCTCCACTCCCTATCCAGGCTGTTTCAAGAACCTGCTCCAGGATATCTTTTGAGGCCAGCCAAAATTAGCACATTTATAGCCACGCTTCCTCCCTCCCCTCCCATACTAGTTGCCATAGTTTTTCATTTATCTCTATCCCAGGAGTCATTTAAGATTCTTGTTGAATTATTTATCAGCATTTTTACTGTTCACCTTTGACAGGCAGAGAAAATAAGATGTAACAAGAAACTTTAATGAGACCAAACGAAAGTAATGAAAGAAGCTAATGAAAATAAGTGAGACGCAGGTCTTCATTATTCCCCTGCTTCTGTTGAGAAGGATTGAGAGTCAGTGAAGCCATATGAAGACCTTTCCTAAAATTAGATTGCCTTTCATGCAGTAATAGCCTGACTTGAGTATAGTGAAATGCAAGTCCAACAGCCACAGGTGAACATAGACCTCAGAGGTCATCCATACTATATCACAAAGATTTTTCCTCTAATATGGGAAGTTCTCCTGGTTTAAATCCACAAAGTTAAGACTAAATTTTAACTTTTCTGCTTCATAACTAACAGCGTCACATTATTTGACCTGAGTCCAGTTCAGTATTCATATCTATAACACAATGACAGCAGTGTTAGTAATAGACCGCAAGTGCATAACAAGAAGTGTCCTGACAGAACAGGGTATTTCTAGCTGTGGCTACCCCAAATTAGTGCAAAGGGACATCAATCTTATTCTGGGACAATACCTGGATGTCCTTAGACATTTCAGAACACAATTCCAGAAAGAAGCAGGTTCAAAAAGCTACTGCATAGCGGCCGCTCCACGCTAACTCATCATGTGGACAGTAAGATTAAACTAAACCAAGAAAAAGCATGTTCTTCATGAGCAGATGAATGTTCATCTGAGGACTTGGCAGAGTTCAGCTTCCAAGCATTAAATTTAAAACTCAGCTTATTCTGCAGTAACTGCTCCACATAGACAAGCTCTTACAAAGATTAACTGCATTTCACAGATGATGTCTTTTGCTAATAACATCAGTGACTGTTAGTTTTCTATAGAGAATTTTCTATGAGCCTCATTTCATTAAGAACTCTTTTTACATGAGGGAAGCTTGCCAAATGTTCCCCCCTCCCATGCGTCTTAAGTCATTCCAAATGTTTCTATCAATTTGACTCAAAGTTGCACCTCCATAACATGCATTTGATTGCCAACGTGGGAAAACACAGACTTCCCCAGCTAACACTTAATTCATTTTTACAGTCTTAGGAAAAATATTGACTCACCTATTATATGGTCTCTGGCTGACTGGAGAAATCTAGGTGAAAAAAGCTTCAAGCCATACATTGTATAAACAGAAGGATTTGTGTCTTTAGATCCGGCATCTAGCAGCAAAATAAGGCCACATAATATACAAAAATATACAGGTCTGCTGTAGGTTATGATTTTATTGTGCCCCTGGAAAAAAACAGGAAAAAAAGTATTTGAATTTTGTATTCACTCTCCTACTGCGTGCACTGTATTAAACCAGAAAGAGGTTCAGGAGTCACACAAAATGTTTTAATGACTTTTCTTATTAATTAGTATATTTAAATGTTACAAGGCATTTTTATCTTCTCCGGAAGAGACTTTCAAAAAGTACAGAAAGTATTTCAGACTAATGCCAGCAATCATTCATAATTTTGAAAATCTAAGCTTTGGGACCTTTCAAAACATACTAGTCACAAAAGTAGTCATTTTCATTCTGTCTGAATCTTATATATAAACAGAACTTATTTTAATGACTGTCTGTTTCAGGTAGCTTGATATTTATTTGTTTATCACTTCTTGAAATACAATTGCAACCTGGGTCGTAAAAAGTAAAAAAAAGAAAAAGGAAAAGGTGTGAGCCTACTTAATGCCATCGCATTTCTTCTCCTGGTGCCACAGCATTTTACCAAACACCATGGAGACGGTGTGTAATGTGCAGCAATGTTATGTGATATGTCCATCCACAAAACTGACAGCAGACATCGCTACAAGACCAGAGAATGGCATCTTTCTGAGGAGGACCCTTTATCCCGCAAGGAAAAAATACACTTTAAAAGAATCAATCACCATTAACAATAAAATTCTGGAAACTGCCCATCATCTGCAGCTACAGGAGAATGCCACAAGCATTTAGAAATACGAATTTTAAAGCAACAACTGACTTGGACGTCAGCGCAAACATACCCTGGCAACATGCTAAAAAGACATCTTGCACCCTTGAAAAGTCAGTCTCCTGTCCATACAGTCACTTCTCATGACTACTGATTCATTTCACTGTTGCCTTTTGCTCATTCCCCCCTCCCTCCCAATAGCACAGTAAGGCCAGTACATTGTTTTGTAAAACAGGGCAACGTTACAGGTGACTCAGCAGGTGAAACCTGTTTTCTCTTAATTAGCATCAAACAGTTGCATCACAATGCTTTCAAAGGCACTACACTCTCCTTTAGAGAAGCTGGCCAAAGATAGTTCAAGATGCAAAACTGACAAAGTTAGGAGAGTTCCTAAGGCACTTTTCAACAGCTGTCTGATAACTCTGCTCTAGCTCCATTGCGCTTCGATGAAATGAAGCTGGTTGCCATCCTTCATGGAACTGCAGCATATGCATATAACCAGGCAGTGGTTTTACAAAAGTGGATGCTTCCATCTTCTCACTTCATCCCTAAAACAGGTATCATGTTCATCTATCTGCTACTTTGAAAAAACTGGACTCTATGGCAACACCTTTCCTTCTACTGTGAAAGGATATAGAACGCTTTTGTGTATGGATGCATATAGTACTAAGCATCTACAAAATTCCTTTCCTAAAACAGCTGCATTTCAGGGGTACATTAAGTGATTCCTGTTGGCTGCCTGCCTCCTTAGTGCCATTTTGCCCGCATAAAGTAAGCAAGACAAGGCTTCTGCTGAAGAGAGAGCCTTCGGGGTGAAAGAAAGCAAAAAGACACATCTTGTACCAACACAACTCAAGCAGCACTTTGAAATGATGATCCAAATGAATTCACACAAGGAAGGATCCTTATCTTACGTCTTCCATATGTATTGCGATTCACAGTAATCCCACAAAAAATTGCTGTGGGGTCACAGGCCAGAAAGAATAACAGACACTTGAAAAAATCTTAATAGTTCTTCTGGTAGCAAATTTCAGAGTACATAAGACATCTTGAACATTTGCGAGTCAAAAGATTTCTTCAGTGTGAAAAGCCAGGAGCAAACTGACAAGGATTCAGGTTTATCTTGCAGAAGAAAGTTGCTGTGAAAGCGCTCTTGTTTGTGAAGTGTAATTTTAAGTGACTATAATAAAAGATCATTTCTTTTGTGCCTACTCACTGATTTGAAACAGTGACTGCATTTTGTTTGGCTGCCAGCCAAGCTCACATGTTAGCACGGCTATTAACTGATCAGCTCACTCTTTTGGATCAATCAGTTAACACAGTGGCAGATTACAGGGAACTAGCATGCTTACCTTGCACCTTACATTTGTGGAATGTAAATCAAGTCAAGACTGACAAATCCTAGCTGGTGATTAATCTGAGTTTCATTGTTACTAAGGCAGGAAAGTGTGTGTAGGTTTTGTTTGTTTTGAATAGGACACACATCCATGAAAACTTCAGAGGAGAGTTAGAAAAAAAATTGACTTTAAAAAATGCTTGAAATATTACAATCTGGCTATTTTTAATCTTCAGTTCATTTATCTTAAATGCAATCTGTGCCTTAGGAAAAGAAACCAGTTAATACTATACAAATGATTAATGATTTATATCCTGACCCACATTGCAGACCAAAGACTTCTATTGTACTGTTACATTCTTGTGTTATCTTCTGACTTACAGAACCAGATTTTACTTATGTGTGGTAATTATTTGAAGTGAGTTGGGTAAGATGGAGACAACAACGAGGACTGCAGAGTTTCAGCTCCTCACATCTTTCAGTTCCAAGAAGAGCACTGACATACTTAATTAGGTTTATAGTAAGTATTTAGCACTTACTGCTAAAAAGATCACTCTTACCATGCTAGTAAGAACAATGCTAGTCAGGATTGGGAAAACAAGCTCTGAAAGGCTATTTGAACAGCCTGCAAAATGCGAGTAAATACTACCCTCTCTATTTTTTTTTTCAGGTGGCAGTGGGGAGTGAGTCAGCATACTGAAATGGAAATAGTGCCTAATCTTGGATCAACAGGAGCAAACCATGAGCAGTGATGCATTTGGAAGGATACTGGCTGCATAGCTTGTCAAATTTTCACAGACAGAACTGACCTCCATCTTGGTGAAACTTCTCTGCCCTGTATCCTCCTTCGGGAGTATTCAATCAGTAAATCTGAATTAATCTTCTATTCTAGGTCTAACTTATCAAACAATCATTTTTATGCACTAAAAAAAATTCAGTGAAAATTCCTGCTTTCCCCTAATACTGCCGAAGAAAGTTCACTGAATTTTTCAAGGTTGTATTTCTTAATTCAGAAATATTAACATCCTACAAACAGCACTGATGCATCTCATGTTTTGATAACATGAAGATTTCAACAAAGCTATATTTAGTGTTTGTGAAATTTCAAGGTAATATACTTATCACTGCAAAGCATTTTGATAGGGGGCAATTTCAGGATATTTAATGATTTTTTTATTTTATTTTATTTTTTGCTTGTGTGCATATACGCAAGAAGAAAGACAGAAAGCTTTATAGAAAAGTATGTTTGCAAGGTTCTAACAGAAAAGTGTACAGGAAGGAATTAAAAATAGTTTTCCTAAATCCCATAAGGTACTTAAAACTGCTTGAGGTAGTTACCCAGCTTAGTAAGCTGACTGTTTTGGCAAGTAATGGGACAGAGACAATGTAGTTAAATTAGTGATTCAGTAAATCCTACCAAGAGTACAACTGTAATTCTCCGAAACTCAAATGTCTTTGTAAACCTGTACTAGATTCTAAGCTATTCGGGTGTCTTAGAGGGACTTGCAGACAAGCTCCCATGATCCTTTCATATAGCCCATTTCCGCAGATACAATCTTCAGTGGCTGATCTGCTGCTCCTGCTGCTAAACACCACCAAGAAAACTTGCAGTTATCAAAGCCACTTGTCCATAACCTTGAAATACACCCTGAAGGGATCTCTTATATTTCTGAAGTTAATACCCTACAGTCTTTGGTATCTCTCTTATATTATGCTGTTAGTAAACTGATAAAACTCACATTTGAAATGGACTTCACATAATGCTTCCCATCATGCCAGTGAGGAGGCTGTTCCAGACTTTTAACACCCCAGAAACACACATGCCTGTTTGAAGAGAAACCTAAAGGCCACCAGCTCCTAGCCAAGCTGCCCTGAAGTGGCTAAAGCGCAGAGTGACAAAAAAAGTTATGCTCTCATTCTGTAGCAGGAAACAGTCCTAAACTTGCTGATATGATACATGCTAGTAGCAAGTATTATCTGTAGGACTGGTGCTGCAGAGCATAGTGAGTTCCAACTTCAACACCAAGGCTGATCAGAAAGAAATATTACCACAACTCAATAAAACATATATATGTGAATAAAAAATTCAAAGTATTAGCTAACTTAAGATAATTTCTTACCCCATATCATATGTGACAGCTAGGGTCTCTCATTCAAATACTGTGTACTGTCTAAATACAGTCATAGAATCATAGAATCACCAAGGTTGGAAAAAACCTCCAAGATCATCCAAGTCCAACCATCCACCTACCACCAATATTTCCCTACTAAATCGCATCCCTTAGTACAACATCTAAACGTTTCTTGTACACCTCCAGGGTCTGTGACTCAACCACCTGAGGTCATCACAATAAGCTCTGAGTTTCAGTATATAGGGAAGAACCTACCTCCAATAAAATTATACCAGACTTCATAAGGTTCAGTCAGCAACCGCTTCCTCCACACCAGAAAGTGAATACACTGGCACTGGGAAGGAGTTTTGAACAAAAGCTTTATGCACTCCTGGACACTGTTTCTTGAATTCACTGGATAGTCTTTTAAAACAGAATCTCTCAAAATGGTATAGGCTACAGATGACAAAGTCCCACCAAAAAATAGCAAAACCTGTTTGTGAGAGATATGGAAGAAGTCTAGAATATCTTT
This sequence comes from Numida meleagris, assembly GCF_002078875.1. Classification (NCBI taxonomy): domain Eukaryota; kingdom Metazoa; phylum Chordata; class Aves; order Galliformes; family Numididae; genus Numida; species Numida meleagris. The sequence goes on along the minus strand of NC_034411.1, from coordinate 39,069,559 downwards.
GCCATGCATGGATAATGTAAGGCATTGGAGGCTACTCAAGAATTCAAGAATATAAATTAATTCAGTGTGCAAACCTGTAGTTGCCAATGGTTCATTTCACACTGAAAAAAATCTCGTCTGCATTTTCATTCATGGACATGGTACTGATCATTCTTTAACCCCCCTGCTCTTCTGCATCCTTATATTAACATCAAGAGAGGTTATTCTCTTTAATTTTAATGTAGTCATATGAATTATGAAACAGTACATGCCATTGTCTTATTTTTTGTGGTGCTTACTAGCTCAAGGAAGCCTTTACAAATACCTATTTTGTTTTATACTAAGATGTAAGATATAATGCAGAGACAGCTAATCTATTTTAATTTAATCTTCCCCCTTCAAAACCTCTTGTGGAATAACTCTCTACATTTTAATTCCATTGCCTTTCCTACAGTGCACTGAGAAGTTTGCAAGAAAATCTCTATGATAAATTTTAGAAAAGCACAGGGAAGATGTAAATGTCTACTGTTACTTTGTTGTACTGCTTGCTACATGATAAACAGAATCCAATATGGTGACACTATTGTTGTGCAAGTCTGAAATGGAAACCCAGATTCTGCTCAAAAAATGCTTTGATTTAACTTCAGTAGCTAGTTTGTATTTAATAAAATTAAAAATGCGGGCTAAGTATGTTTAAAATGAAATTTTGATTAAAAGTTTGCCACTCAGTTTAAATAAACGTGCACGTTACTAATGTCTATCAATTATGAACTATTCAGTTATGGTTCACGTGATGTCTAAACACATTGTAGCTGAATTGACAAATTGATTTTAATCACCCAAAAAAAACAACTTTACATTAAGGTAGGAATATTTCTTTAAATTCATTTAAAATACCACAGTATAATGTATGGATTGAATCTGTCAATGAAACTGCTGTTTACTAGCCTTCCCTACTTTCTATACAGTCATGGATTTCCTGTGGATGTATTATAAATGACAATAACTTAAGTTCATGCCATAATAACTGACATGGAAAAGAAAATAAGAATCCACTGAAATCCATCTTAGCGCAATGTACAGTGTACACTTGTAAATAAACTCAATTTCAAGTTCAGCCTGTATTTCTAGCCTCAAAACTGACAAAAGTAATTACTCCCTGCCAAAGTAAAATAATCAAACAGACCTGCAGTTTTAAACATGCTATTCTGGAGCCTTGAGGGAAGAGGGGGCTTCTTCAAAAACTTGCAAGAAATAATAAACAAACAAATGAGCATCTGGGCAAAAGATGTAAAAGCAAGCAAGGGACCATATCACCACTGGAATGCGTCCCAAGACCTGCAAATCAAAAGAGATGAGACGCTGACCGATATAGAGGTCAGGCTGCAGTTATGGGTTGATGCTCTTAAACTAGTCTTATAATTTTCATAAATCATCTAGAACAACAAACTAGTTATTCCTCAGTTTCACTGAACAGCCAACTGTTACACAGTACAGAAGTGAAAGCAAACGAGAAAGACTTGTTCTTCTAGGTGACACTTACGTGTACTGGTGAAGCAGGATCAGGCTGGACACTCTGAAAACAGAACAGAAAGAAGTTTTCTTACAGGGATTTGCCATCATAGAAGTTAAAAGATAATTCGTCAGTCGGATACTAACTTGTTTCCTACCTTTAGGAGAGAATACTGGCAACTGGCCATAACGAGACAGAACAACAGAACCCAAATGTCTTTGCAAAAGCCTTGGTTCAGAGTCAGGAATCCAAGAAGTGAGACAAGAACTACTAGGAGGATAGAAAGTACATTCTCCTTTATATCCTCTGTCCTACGTGAATAAAAAAAATTATATTCATTACAGCAAGGCAGATCAATTTGCAGCTGGTATAAACAATCAGTGTCGGAGCTATCAGAACTTAAAGGACCTGAGATTTTACTCCTGAAACTACATTTCCATGTATAACAGTACCTCACTCCTCTGCCAAAGACCTTAAGACATTGTGACATGTAAAACCAACAAATAAAAGGCATGCTAGGCTTCAGTGCATATCTGCACCCTCCAACCTCTCTTCCCAAATAGGATTCCACAGTGGAGGTGATTTGTACATATGCAAGCGCATCACTATAAAAGAAAATACTTAAATAAGGAAATAAGACATTCATTTAATGAACATCTGACAATAAAGAATTAGATGAAAGACCGTATTTGCCATCCTGTGCTTTATTTGTTTTATCCATTCCATTAGAACATGGAAGCTGAGGGGAAAAAATGATTATGTTCAGGATCTAACAAAAAAGTATCAGTAAACATTTTCCATGCAATCAAAAAAAAAAGCACCTGCTCTGAACCTAAGCTCCCTGACTATATGATCTGATTTTTTCAAAGTGTAAAATTTGTCCTCTGAAATTTCAGTTGTGGAACCTGTATTACCATATAATTTGAGTGTAACACACACCCAAAAGGAACGACCAACTAGCAATAGGAGAGTAATGACTATGAGGTATGTAGGCTAACACGTCTGGTTCAAGCAATCAGATTACCACATGAGGTCTAACCACAAATGGTACTGCCAGAACAGTTGGTGCCAAATGAAACTGAGGGACTGCAAGGAGAGATGCCAAGACAAGAATTTTTCTCTAAACAAATAAAACTGTCCTAGAACAGAGGGAGCAGCTGAAAGATCCCCTTCTAAATATCATCTATAATTTCTTTTATTTTTTTTAAAGACTGGAGTTCCTGGCTTACAAGAGCCTGGCACTTCTGTATTTTTGACCAACATATTGATTTTTTCCTCAGAAACAGCTCCAACAGATCCAACAGCTGAGCATCAAATTTAAGGACTGTTCTGCAAGCCTGTTGTTCACATGAACCAAAGTCTCTCTTGAAGATGAGGAGTAGTGAGAACCACCAAAATAAACCCTAAAGGAAAATATTTTCTTCTACTTGGAGCAAACAAGTATCCACCTACTCAATCTGAATATGGCACTAACACAGTGCTCACTTTTTTCCTCTTAAGTGGTCTGCTCTGTTCAATGGACACACGGGGATGCACACCGCATACTAGGTAGAGCTGGATGCAGAAAGCTTACCGGTCCAGCAATGCCAACAAGGTCAGTCGATCATACCAGACTTTAATCCATTTACCAGGGAATATAATAAATCGGTAAAACTGCCTGTTCAATTTCCGTTGTGCTGAAGAACGTGAAGAATCTTCAGGGTCCTGACTGGGTTGCTTTAAAAACAAACAAAACAGAAATACATAAAACACTCTTCCACACTGGCATATGGCTGCCAGCAAAACAGGTATTTAAAAGGCCAAATTTACATCAAGTTTCAGAATTGTTTTTCCCAAACAGGAATAATGCAAATGTATTTATCTTCACTTCAAATTACATAGGTTGCTCTGGAAATAATGCCTCCTATTTATTTCCATGGAAACTGCAAATGATATCTAACATATTAGCATTTCTATTATCACTTTAAAAAGTTGCTGAACTACATTCTTTGAGAAAAAAGATACTTAAAAATATTGCACTTGCTAATACTGACACAGTTTAGTTCCTCTTGGGTTCTCTGTCCTACCAGAAAATAACATGAAACTCAGTCAACTGCAATAATTAGCTCCACTTTCCTAACGCAAATTGTTCACTATAACTACCTAAAAAAAGAAAAAAGAATACTGGCAAAAGAGTCCATTAAAAAGATCTGAAGACCTGATTGTTCACTCCTCAGAACATTTTAGCATCTATTTAACTGAGTGTCTAAGTGAGCATTTTGGCTCCAGAGGAACTGCAATATTTGGATAAAGTTGATTACACAAGCCTTGCAGTACTTGGGCTGCAGTCAGATACTTGAGCTGTATTTGGGAAACTCTGAGTAGTCCTGAGCTATTCACTAAGTGCAACAGTGCTTCATATAAAAAAAAAGGGGTAGAAAACTTCACTTTGTAAATTTATATTGTGTCAGAGACAGCCTGGAAACCTAAGTTCACTGAAGTCTATGACAAAACTTCTCCTGACTTACTCAGGCTTAGGATTTCATGTTCAATAGTAAATCAGAGAACAGGAAGTTCTGAAGTTACTGCCTGCCCTTGTTATGTACTTGGTATATAAGCCTGAGCAATATGCCTTACTTCCTTATTAATGATGTAGTTTTCCTAAAAGTAAAAAAAAAAAGAAAAAGCAATAATTGTTCTCTAATTTACAGGCAATTTACAAGATTAAAAATATCTGGAAAACATTTGAGCTTTTAGATAGAAGTCTCTGTACAAATCCAAAACACATGTTTGTAACAAACAGGGACAATTAGCAGATTTTTAACTTAAAACAATTTCTCTGTACGATTTGCTTTCAGCTTCAAGTTTCTGTTCAAAATCCAAGATGTAAGATAATTAACTGGCATTTTAAGGTTAAACATAAATATCAAAGTAGAACTTGCTGTGGAAGACAAGATAAGGTTAAAGTTATTATAAAGGGAACTGTCAAAGCAAGATTACACCCTCAAGCCATTTATCCCAGACCCCAAATACCGTAAAGTTCAAATATGACCACATGTTACCATCTCAAATGAACTCTGAGGGCCTATTTCTTTTATCAGCTGCATTGAGAGATGTGGCTTTGACATTCCCCAACAGACATCCAGAAGCCTGGCTGCCTGATTCAGAAAAGGGAAACCAGACATAAGGTTTTAGGATACTAATGAATCCAAAGAAAATGTAATATTATTAAAATCTGGTGGTGTGTCTAAAATCATAACAGCTGCATGCTCTTGCTTTCCAATAAAATTAGACAGAAGATCACCTTTTAAAATAATGGAGTCTAGCACAGACCACAGAACTGTATTTTGCAGAGCAACTTCTCACTGCACTGCTTTTCTGCAAAGAGGCCCTTCAAGCCAGTAACACCTCTCTTCTCCTAGACTCTCCTCAGTGTCAGTAGAAAGCATCTGAATTGCATCTATCAGCATAAAATAAATCTGAATAAATGAGCAGTACTGGGCAAAAAAAAAAACAACACAAGAAATCAACAAAACTGTCTTAGCAACAAGCCTGCAGCATTTGTTTATATAGCAGTTTATCAAAATGCTAGAAACTGAGATATTACAATGTACCCGTGGGGTTTCTGAGAGGGTCCTTCGTGCCACCATTAGGAGGAGCTGCTGCTGAAGAGCACTTGCTGCTTGATCCCCAGAAGATGGTTCTTGGCTCTCTGAAGTGGTGGTACTAGACGAACTGAACTGTATCTCACTGTGTACAGAAGGGAGAAAGGAATGAGACTGTGTTAAACAGCAGCATTTTCCTCGTACTCCTGACACAGTACAGGAGGAAGACAGGCTGTCTCACTGGACATGGAGCCTTCCAGCTTCGTACCTGTAACCTAGTCCAGACCCACAAAGCAGTTAGCACGCAAATTCAGATACGCAGTATGCTACGTCCTCTGTAGAGGAATGGACACTTGCATATCATAATTTTTCTCCTCCCAAGACATACACCTACAATGAATTACACTTCTTAAGTGCATTTTGCTGTCCACTGGCAATTCAGAAAGTCTTATCGTACTTTGAAATTTGAGTGGCTGTACAATAAACATCTAGAGTTACCTGAAGTGACTCCTAGTCCAAGAGTTGTTTTCAGAAGTATCAGTGTGGCACATTTCCAGACCACTAATACTGATTTAAGCTACTGGAAAAAAAAAAACATCATTTCCTTTTTTTCTGGTTGTCTGTACAAATCTCTACTTCTCACAAGCGCACTGCTGCAAATATCAATAATAGATTATCTGTGACAGTTTCCCTCTTGTTTACCCTCTCCTAAAACTCAGGTCAAAAGCTGCATATCCACAGTGCAAAACTACATGGTAGCTGATGTCTGGAGATACTTTAAAATGAGCTTTAAACCAAGTTCATTTAGCTACCTACTAAATTAGTCTAGCCTCAGCTGCACAGAAATTGGTAAGTATTAATTTACACCACTGAGTATTCAGGCTATAAGAAACTTCCTTCTGCCCTCACAAGATGAGAATACAGTAATCAATCATTCATAAAAGGATAATTAAGACACTCTCAGTATTGTGCCTAAACTCACTCTTGGAGGATCATGAACAAGATGATTTCCCACCACGTCATATTTACTGCTTTAAGCTTAAATACTTTACATAGGAGAACCTCTGCAGTTACAGCAGCAATACCTTTCGCGTTGCAAAAAATGGTAAGCTACTATAGCAGAGAGACTGACTCGGTCTCTGCAAGAACTATACTGAAATTAAACAATTGTTACTTGAGGAACAGCTCTATTTTGCATACTTGTTACTCAAAACTGTTTCAAGTGGGGTTTATAGACCAGACACCTTGCTCTGCTCATTACTCACCTGCCTCAGGCTCTTACTGGTTTAGTATGAGCACCTCAGAGATTTAACCTCATCCAAGGCAGTCAGTATCAACTGTTCCTGTCTTCCATAAAAGAAAGACAAGCAGGAAGAAACTTAAGTCATTTGCTTACATTCACCCAAGAAATCTGTGCCAGAACAAAAAATAAACTCTTCTTGCATACCCTATATGCTTGTTCCCAAGCCACCTCATTAATATTAGCAAACTCATCCTTCCCTGATTTGAGGAGCAATTTCCAAAGCCAGACTTGTAACCCTTGTTAAGCCCAACAAAAGGAGCTTTACAGTCGTGACTGTCCCACACAAAAGCGGCTGTTATATTAAGTTGCAGTGGCTACTGCTGTAATAGGATGAATTTCAGTGTCTGGATTACTTAGAAGCAGGGCTGAAGTATCACACCATCAGCTTGAAACAGACTCTTTCCTTCTCACCACTAGGACTTGTTATCTTTACCTGGACCAGCAGGAATACCAGTAGCACCAGGATGTCACCAGAGAAGTCATCCTGTCTTTAGCCTCTTAGACACATTAGTTTCATTATCTCAACACCTTGACTCATATCAGGCTTAGGTGCCAGTCACCATCTACCACTCCAACAGAGCTATCAGACGAACACAAATGAAAGTGCCCATGTTCCTGACCCCAGTGGCTTCCTCTGCACTCCCCACTCCTCCTGCTACAAGCAGAAGAAAGATCTGCTCCACACAATCAGGACAGCTGTCACATGCTCTTCAGACAATACTAGGAAATGAGGACAAGGCCCAACATGACCAGCTGATGGCCCAGCCATGAGGCAGCCCTCGGTAAGAACACATCTCCTTTGTGAGTCTTGTATAGCACCCACCAGCAGTCAATAGCAAAACCATACAGAAGTAACAGGAAATTATCTGTAGTCTCAGGTCTCAAACAACTGATTCAGGTAGGCAGAAAGAGGAGGAAGCATAAAAGCATGCCTCCCAGGAAGAAGGTTCCTCAAAATAGCTAGCCATAGATACAGACTACGAAGGATACCTGGACTTTTCCCATATTTTGAAGTGTCCTACTCAAGGGTGACTTTGTTCAGCATGAATGAAGGCCATGCACTTCTTTGTTTTGCTAGGATGAACCGTACTGTTCCTTGTCATTACGAGCATGACCCTGACGTTCCCTGTTTATAGCAGGAAAAAGGAAAACATAGTTCAGGGTATGCAGGAACTCTGCATTGAGAATTCCTGCTCAAAATGTGACCCAAAACACAGCAAGGAAATTGAAAAGTGTTTACTCATTTCTTCTTAAAAGAAGAGTTAATCTTCAATAAATTTCTGTGCCCTTAGCTGTCTTTCTACAGAAGCCAAACAGAGCAGAGAGCATTTCTAAATTGGACCATGTCCTTTATCTATTTCCCAAGAATGGAACTGGCAGAATGATGGATGGATAGGCCAAGATATTCCCCTGGCACTCTCCTCTATTAGTTCTCAGAAATCAAAATCATTTTATTCCTAAGAGTTCTTCCAAGAATAAATTTGGAGAAGAAATTCTTTCCCATCAGACTTGAAGAAAACTGAAAAGCCCAGAGTCCAAAGTTTGCTTTCTGTTTGCTTTCAACAGCAAAATTCACAGCTCCATCTACCAGCAATTGGCAGAAAAGGTGGCAAACAGCTGGGACACTAACCGTGGGGAAAACACTAGAAACTTTATGGACCTGGCAAGGCAGTTAGGGCACAGGAGATAGAAAGGCAGAGCTAGGAAAGCAACAATTCCAAAAACAGGATTGTCACCTGGCCTTTGCCTGATTCCCACGCCTTTTATTTAAGCAGCCTTATATCTCTGCGTCTCTTATTATTCTTTCCTCATCTTTCGTTGCCCTCAGCTCTTATTTGTTATTTTTCCTATTTTCCATACAACCTGCTCCTCACATTCACCTGCTACCTCCCTGAAGTGGAATGTCATGATGACATTATCACACTGAAAGTAAATACAAGTAAGAAATGTGGTGGCGGTGTTCGTGTTTTTGTAAGCCTATAAACAAGATTCCATAAGTTTATTACATAAATAGGAGCAAAGACTCTCTAATCATAAAATCATCATAACAGAGCTGATCTCACTAGAACATGGAACCTTACTAAATAGAAAATCTATTCATTTGTGGAATGAAATTAATGCCATCAAGATTTACTACATTAAACCATACTGCTAATGTAAGGAAAGGTATAATTGAACTACATTTTGAATAATAAATTAATAACTAAAAATATATTTGGTAAACATACAACCTACGCAGAATGAATGCAAAAGATTCACAGCACCCTCTACTGATAAGTGGTCATAAAGCCAAGAATTTTTTCCTGGCTCATAATTCATTTTTGTGAGAACACATAGGCTAGTTGAACTATCGTGCAACACTGGAAGTATTTCAGTACAACTACACAAAACTGGAAAAAATCTCCCTTCTCCCTCTCTGGTTATTGTTTGATGGGTTGTATGTATATATTCCTTATACTGCTGACAGTTTAGCTCAAGCAACTGAAATATAACCTAGCCTAAGACAAACCCTTTGTTAAGGATTAGGTGGCCTGAATCTGAATGCCTCTTAAGGTAAGCTCATTACAAAGGCACGCTGCAAAATTATAATGGATTCCCGAGCCAATAAAGTTGTTTTGCAGGGCTTGGCTAAATTTTACTTTAACCTGTATATAGGAGAAAGTTAAATTAGGGTAGGCAATCTTGTAAGCAAGGTCACAACAGTCACAGTAGCAAACAGCTTCCCTCTTGAGCTCAAAAGAAGAAAGGTCCCATCACATTCTTAGGCAGCTGTCTGGGTTACTACAAAGTGCAACAATATACAACATAAATATCCACAGCTGTAATAATGTAGCTGAAAACTATTTGTAATACTCACTGAAACTCCGTTCTTAAGGCAAACAGCTCTGGCTGTGAACTCAAGTGAAGCTCAGAGGTTGCACATCTAACAATTACTTCCAAGGCATTAGTCTCAGGTGCATTCAAAATACTTCATTGAACTGATACTCAAGTAATCTGGTTGTACAAGAACCAGTTAGCACTAACAACATCATGGGAACTCCAAAAGCCCTAACTTTATGTCCTTTCAAAAAGGTCAATTTGTGGTAGAAACACTGCTGCCTGAAGTGACACTGAAGTACAGGATCAATAGCAGTCCACACCCAATAGCACCTCCATTACTCAATCACATTTCTGAGGTCCTTCTACCACCATTACACCTCAGCAGTTTTACTTCTCACCTAAAATGCCTTCCCTGCCACGTCATGTCATTGTCATAATTAAACCTAACCACGCAGACCTCTTGCTACATGTTCACTCACCACTCACTTGGCCTCCACTGCAGAACCATCAGCACAAACCAGACCAGATCACCGTGTAACGGGGCTCTGGGACAAACCCACTGGCTGTGGAAACGGCCTTTTTAAGTAGATGATGACTTACAGCTACCAGCTGTACCATTAAATAGCAAGACTTGAAAACTAAAAAGCAACCTAAATTATTCAACAAAATTGAAATTTGCAAAAGTGAGAGCAGCATTAAGACTGAATGATTATATGACAAACCCAATCAGAGCAAACAGGGTAAAACTGAAGAGGCAATCTTCACTTATTTTGGTAAGAAATTACCAGTCTCAAAGAGAATAAAGTTAATTCTGAATGCATAATTTAACTTCCCTTAATGGCTACTGCTAAGGGGAGTACAAACTAAAGATGATACCTCTTCTAAATCTGTTCATGTTTATATACTGTTGTATACACTTATACAACAGGATTTAGGGAGTTTTGTAGGCATCTGTTTAACAATAATACCACTCCTAACAATAATAAGGTAGCATGCTCAAGCTTACAGAATGCAAAAGCTGGATGCACTGACTTACAGGCCCCTATTTTGGAATGGACTACAAAATGAGCAGCAGAACACTTTACGTTCATTAAGTGAGATACTACAGAGAAAAGCCTTGCAGAGCATGTTATCAGAGGCACTGCAGGCATTATGAATGCTACAAGTCATGCGTGCTTCTTTATGTCGCTGTTGTAGGAATGGGATCCACTTGGTTCACACTTGCTTCTCTCTATTCATATATATATATGTTTAATCTTAATAACAAGCAGATACACTGATAATTTGTAAGCCTATTGCATCCCAGAGTAAAGAGAAATGTAATAACAACATTAGAAAACAAGGAGCATGGACCAGTTAACCTGGGGGATGCCTTTTGAGAAGATGCAGCTTTACTGAAATTAATGCCTTAAAAGCACCTACTGCCCCATCATCTCCAGTTTTCTAAATCGTTTTCCTGAGCTATCTGCCTGAAAGGTGGGGGAGGGAGGGGAAGTAACCCTCAAAACCACAGGGCTTCTGCAGCTCCCAATACTGAGCAGGATGCTGCTGCCATCATGTGGCTCTCCTTGCTCCTTTTTAAAACAGTAAAAGGGGTGGAAAAAAAAACAAACACAGGAAAGGAGTTTTAAGTGGCCATGATAACAAGTGTTCCCTCCTGAACCTAGCAACCCAGAAGGAGAATGCTGCTGAGTTGGTAAGAATATTTTACTTTTCTAAGGAAAATCAGTGGCTTGTACGGAGTTCAAACATGACCAGTTTCAGCCTGCACACACTCTCATATACATTCAGGAAGCGTTACACTTAAGCTACCTGGCTCATCTAAAATCACCAACTCTGAGAAGCTAAAAAAATATTTCCTTAATCCATAACAGAAGTGCTCGGTTGCAGAACAGCACAACCTGCCCAGCAGCCTTCAGAATTCTTCTTCAAAATGAAGTCAGCAGCTATTGCTAGAGCAGAAAGGAGTCTTGGTGACTTTGGTTACCTTGCTGAGAAATATAAAAAATGATGTTTCAGAAGCACAGTATTTTCTCATTCTAAAATGGAACTTTGAAATGCTAAAAGTAAAAAAATAAAAATGGTTATAAGTCTACTTCCTCCTATGAGGTTTATTCCTCACAAGTTTAGAGAATTTTCCAGTGGTGAAAATACTGAAGTATTAACGGATTTACACAGGAGACATGCAGTACTGTTAAGGCATTCAGATAGATACCTTCATATAGTATAATGGACACCAGCAGCTTATTCATGGATGTGAACGTAAATCAACGAAGTTAACTCGCTGATTTGAAGTTCTCTTTTGCCCAGGGCCAGAAACACTAGCAGTCCAGGGCACCTAATATCTATACTGGCAAGTAACTTCTATCGTGGTTTTTTTTTAGTACTTGCTAGACACCATTTTGCTGCAATTAGTTCTTTTTAACCTATTGGCCTGTCTGATACTGAAAAAGCCCTATTCTCAAAATGAAGATTAAAAAACCTCCACAAATGAGGCAGTTGTTTTTTCTTAATGGAGTTCTCTACCTATATAGCACAAGCATTTTAAAATCAAACCATAATAAAGCTTCTGAGAAGCTTGGGTTTAGAATCAGTGCCTCACCTAAATAGTGAAGCATTTAGAGGGCTGACTGCACATACAGAACATGCAAAGTGCAAGATATACATTGGTATAGATGAACAATATATAATAATAAAACACACACAAATTCAATTATATAGATTGAATGAAATTATGTGATTTTATTGTATATTATAGTCATTATATGTGTAAATAACAAAACTAATTATGAAGAAAGTGGGAGAAGACGAACTCAATCTTTTAATTATTTTTTAAAAAAGGTAAGCAGCAAGGTAGTTTTATATATATGCAAGAGATTTTGTGTGAAAGCTCAGATGTCAAGGCAGGAAGGAGAAACTGCACCTAACATAAAAATGCTTTTTTCTCAGAACTGGTCAAGTTGAATCATTTTGCTCCAGTTCTCAAATGTTCTCAGTTGTGCGCCATAAATCCCTTTCTGTGGCCTTACATATTTATTTTAAACTCTAATTTGTATTACATGTATACAGCACGTCAGCCTTCTAATGCTGACTGTTGCCAGACACAAAGTGATTAACTGCAACAAGAGGTCCACCACGTGAACCTACCGAAGTATTTCAATGAATCAAATACTTCAGCATCAAAAAGTTGAATTGCTCTCAGCAAATATTTGGATTGCTCTAAATAGACACCAGCTCTACTAACATCAAAATCAATGCTGGTGTATAACGGCAAAATCTTGCACAAGGTTGAGAGTTTCAGTATTGTTTTCTTCTCAGGAGTTTAATACAGGAAAGAAGGAAACGGGCTCAACTGGTATACTCATTAACTGCATTATTTAGAAATAAAATTTAGAAGTGTTTCTGAAAAGAAATATAAATGGCCAAATGCTTCTACAGCTTGTGAGGACACAACTCCAGTTGACTTTACGAAAGCAAATACTTCACTTGAGAGACAAAACTGGCTTTTCTCAGAAAGTAACTCTTTATTCTACTTTAGAAAAAAATTCCAGAAGAACATCTTCCCTTGGAGCTACTCAGATTTGTTTTTCAACATAGCAAGCGCTGTCAGGTTGGTATGGAAATACCCACATCAGGATTTTGTGTGGACCACATTCTGTATTTTTCAAAGTGTAGTTAGTCACAGCACAACTGTTTCTGCACACATATCCAAAAAAAATCTTGGTGCTTAATGGAAACAAATGTAAAGATACACAGCAAAATGCTCAGACACCAACAGATACTAGCCAGTAACCACCATGATCCTACACTGGTATGTTCTTCAGTGATATGTAATAATCTCATATCACTGTACACATTTCATTGCAGGGGAGTTGGACTAGATGACCTTTAAAGGTCCCTTCCAACTCAAAGGATTCTGGATTCTGTGATTCGATCATCTGAGTTTTACAGTGCCATCATGCTATCATGCCTGTGATCTGCTTCAGGCAGTATCACAGAAGCTTTACATAGTTCCTTTATAGATACTCCCAATCAGAAATTTATTTCAAATGACAAATCAGAATGAACAAATAATCTGGATGTATAAGCATTAGGCCATTTCAAGAGATTTGTGTGAGTATAACTATTTAACAACATTATACTTAATAACACTATATCATGATATATACATATATCACACAGTAAAAATTGAGATTATATTTTTGGTAGGAGCAAAACTAAACAGAAATTATTAAAATAGTACAATGTATCATATTAGTGCCCTCACATTTAAAGTAAGCTTACTTTTTACTATCTTTGCAACCTAAGTTAAGGAACCAGATAACGACAAGGTCTCGAATTCCACCACTGAATTATAAAATGAACACCTCACCTATTAATCATTAGAAAGAGTACTCGAATATTCAAATTGTGTAGGCTACAGATTCAAGCAGTGTATTATTTTAGCACTTGATACTCGGGAGAAGAGACGGCAGTAGCTTACGTGAGTTGAACAGTTTTTCATAGCTGTAAAACCAGGAAGGATAACATGCCTATTGATCAACCTCTGGCATCCAAGTAATTCAGAAAGATAGAATTCTAAGAGCACAGTATTTCAAACACACATTGAGGAAAGCTACATTACTGACACATTTTTCTTAATATGGATATGTACAAAACACACTGGAGTTTGTTTGACCTTCTGAAGAAGATCTCCAGTATGCGAGGACAGAGAACAGTTGTCAAACATTTGAAAAACAGATTAGCCTGGTATAGCAAGTATGCATAGAGTATGCAATTGCATTATAATTCATGCGTCAGCATTGATATATATCTTATGACACTACTGACTTCTGTACTGGAGACATATGCTATTGATGCAGAAATTATTAATGCTATTACTATGATGACTGTAATTTTAGGGGGTTATATTTTCACACATGCTTATGAGCCACTTTACAGGTAATTCCTAGATAACATGATAACCAATATTTTTCTGACTGCTTATCAAAACTGATTCAGCTGTTTAATTACAAGAGACATTCAAGGCAGTTAACAATATTCCTTTGAAACATCTTCTCTCTGTCACACAGAAGACAAAAAGGATGCTCTGAAATGACACCTCCTAACTGGTAATACATTTACTAAATCCAACTTGTTCCTAATAGCCCCCAAAATGGGTATAAACCTCTAAAAATCGTTTAACTTGGATATCTTTTTCACTTCATGTTTTAAAGGATATTACTGCAAGTTTTACTTTGTATTACCAGTTCAATGGGAAGAAAACTTTAACTGGTGATTATAACTGCTCTATACAGGTAAGGTTTCAAACCTTGCAAAAATTTAGTCAAAAGACAGAGTAATTATGCAAAAAGGGAGTTCGTGCTTATACCATGCACCAGTTTTACACAAATGTGAACTTCCTTGTCCTCCTTTACCTTCCCAGAATCCAACCACACCTAAGCCACTTGGCACAGAAATATGAAGGATTCACTGTAAGGGAAACAAAGGTTGCTAAAGAACATAACATAATGGGGTAGAAGAAGGTTTTTCAAATTTCTAAGTCCAAAACAGATCCAAATGGCCTTTCTGTAAGTAGTTTCTAATATAATTCATGAACTTAGAATACAGTTTGCACTTTCTCTCTTGTCAAAGCCTGTCACAAAGCAATTTATGGCTAGAGGAGAAGTTGGCAAGGTAATAGGAGCATCAAATTTAGAGGCAATTATCTCTGCAGGGAATCTATTCCAGTGACTGCTGGCAAGAGGTGCTTCTGGCAAGACAACAGTCAGAAGTGGGGTCAGGGTAATTACATGGACAGTAATTGGGGAATTGATTAGCTGCCGGCCAATGTTTAAATAACTTACCAAACTCAGTAACAAGAGTCACCTGCCAAAGTGAGTTTTAAGATGGAAAAAACATATCTTTGTGTGTCTGTGTGCGCGCGCACATGTGCACAATCGTTACAATGTGAAGACCACCTTTAAATTTAACTAACTTTTAAAATGCTTTAAAACCTGGATTGGTGAGAGAATTTGGTGAGACACAAATAGGAAACTAATTTGAAACAATTCTAATTCCAAAGAGATCATTTTAGAAGTGACTAAGAAGGGTTTATCCATGTTTAAGAAGCTCTGAAAGTTTCCAGAACAAGGACTGACAGTACAGGTAATGTCTTTTATTAGTCCAACTACTGCAGTATCTAGTGGAATATACATTAACTATGATACGCTGGAGAATACTCTAAAGACCATATCAATACAGAGTAAAGCCAAAAGGAAGTGATGATAGCTAGTATTTGAAATCAGCCAATCCCCTCTAACAATATTGTTTCCAATGTCAGGGAGGCTCTGCAGAAAGCAAGCTTTAATCCTTCAAACTCAGACATCTGCTTTCTGTGGCATATTTTAATCCATTTTTATTCTTTCAGGTTGTCCACCTAGCCTTTACAAGCCAAGAAAGGGCAGGAAGTACACAAAAGTAAAGAACAAAAAACACATAACACCAAACCAGTTCTGTGAGAAAGAGGTAACGTTTAGACTTTGCATTATTTGTGATAAATGGATTTCAGAACCCATGCCAAGAGGATCAGATTAAAATGGTCACAGGCCACAGAAATATTACTTTGATTTCAATTCCTAATAATTGCTGTTGTGAAATGCCAGATTGGTTAAGGCTTTACTACTGGAGCAGACAATAGGGGGATTCAATAGACAGAAATAGCGAGTTACAATTTGAATTTAAGATTGTTAATCATTAGTTAGTCTGCCCCAAGGCTTTATTTAATGGCTTCTTTCAAGTAATATTTAAATACTTCATAGACTTAAACACTTTATCCGGATTTGCTTGACTTATTCAAAAGGTATTTACCTTTGGCCAATTCACATGCCACTTAAATTATCCTCGACAGACCAGTTCATACTCCCTAGTAAAAAACCACTTTCCTAACTGCACTGCTACCCAAAAAGTGCCACAGTTCAAAGTGCGCTGGCACCTCTGATCTCTTGCTTCTCCCAACAGCCCCAGAGCCAGGGACCTCTTGCCACCACCTAGCTTGGGCCAACATCCCCAGTTCTCCTCCAAGAGGAGCATCAGGGCACAGTCCAGTACCCACACCTAGGCTTCACTGGCTCAACTCAGTTTTATGTTTTTGCTTTAGGAGAAGCTTGATCTAAATGCTAGAGACAGAGCATGATGGGTGAAAAATACTTTAAAAGCTTATACGCTTCTACTGCAGATCTATGTTATCTATTTTCTCCATAAGCTTCTGAAATCTGGGCTCACGGAGATCAAAACTTTACTTCTGCTATTCAGTGAGGATGCAACCCTCTTATATCTAGGCATTAACTTTCTCCCACATCCTTTGACTCATAAAATTGAACTTGGATAGCTTGCATACACAAATCTTTTTATACTCACGTAAAAGCACTTTCAAAGTTATTGTCTTGTCTTTAGTTAACTTTCTGATGGGTCTGGAGATAAGCTAAGGATATGTCAGAGTTATTTTTCATGTCTATTTTCAACTGCCCTTTCATAACAGCAGCATCTCCTGTTGTTACAGACCTCATGCACAACACAACGAACATTGTGACAGACAAGCACGTGGGGTATGTAAGTTATACCAGGAAGTCCTCATATCCTTCATAATGACAGCTCAAGACATGACTTGCAACTGATTTGAGGAATGTGTATTATCACTTTAACTTACCAAACACCTCCATCAGAGGAGGGCGTACCTTTGAGTGAGTAATTTCTCTGGAGAGCTCTCCACAGAGACATACAGAAGAGACTGTAACTGAAGCAAGCACTGATTATGCCTTGTGCTTTGTTTTATTCTATGCATTTGCCTTTTTCTTCTATAACAAAAACACCTTTACCTGAGAACTGTGACTATTTGGCTTGCTTTTAACTATGGACAGGAAACTAACCTGATGTTAAGTGCTGTGCATGCCTGCTGGTGGAGGTAGGAGGGAACGGAGGAGAGATGCCTCATTCCTGAAGTGTTTTTAAGGAAGATAATAAGATTTGTTGGTGGTTTTTTTTTTTTTTAATAGGCTATAGACATTCAGTATCATTTAAATACAAGCTTACTTGATGGTGAACAACTGAAGAGAAAATGAAACTCCTTTCCTTCCCATGCTACCCTTCAGCCTATGCACTGCTGCTAGGAACTGCCAGTTGAACAGCTGTCATTAATCTCTCTGATCTAATGATATTACAAACTGCTCTTGCAAAACACAGCTTTGGGCATGCTTCACGTTTCCTGGTCTTCCTTCCTTGTTTTTCATGTGAATTTCTGCATTGTACTTTCCTTTATTACTGTTCTGTTCTTGGAAAAGCTTGTGTTCTGCATTTGTTCCTATACAAAAATGGTAAAACAGTGGGAAGAAGCTGATCTTTGCTACTTTGTTCTGTTACTATACTCCAAGATTTCCAGCAACAGTTAAATTTACTAACAACATTTAACAGACTCCTTAATATATAATTCACATTTCTAGAGGTCTGCAAACCGCAAACTAAAGAACTACATTTAATGTAGTACAGCAAGACATAGACGCCACATAAGTATCTACCAAGGACAACTTTAGAAGGATTGCTTATTTGGGAAGGAAGATTGTCCTTTTTTGACAAAAACAGGTTAACTGAAAGCTGTCAGGAGACCTGAAACTATTTATGCATTTAGGACAAATTCAGTTCATAGTTACAAGAAGGGGCTGGGAAGGGGAGGCCATTATTCTATGCTAGGTAGAGGGGGGAAAAAAGTTGCAGGACTTACATAACCCCTAAACAAGATGTATGATTGAAACTAGACAATACCATGGGTTGTTTTCCCATTTTGCTGAAGATACAAAACATTTCTATTATGGATGAACTCATATTTTTTTTCTTCATCCTCTGAAAATCAAGAGTATTATTCTCGTGTATCTCATAACAGCATTTTATCTATAATGCTAGCACATTCTTAACATATTCCTGAAGCTTTCAAAAGTCTCCACTGAAGGACAAACACTTTAAGAACAAATTTATTATTAATACAATGAACTCTCTCATCTCCTCGCTGTTACAAATGCTCTTAACAATACAAAAAGCATATAACTCAATAAAAATACTTTCAAATAGTTAAAATTCTTTTTACAAACATGCATAACGACATATCGCATCAGACAGCAGAAACCACAATAGCAAGCCCAGGATTTGTGCAATCACTCTGAAAAGACCTTTAAAAAAATTGTTCAGATACCTTTTTCAGAGTGCCAAATTTTCATTAGACATTTCATGAAATTTGAAAGGCTCTGCTGCTTGAATTCAGAGGAAATGGTGCCAATGGCTGATACTGATAGGACCCAGCAGGTAAGGGAAATGAGTAAAACAATAAGGTTGAGAGAATATCTGGTAACAGTCTCACTTACTTTGTTTTATTCACAAATCTCATTTATATTGCCACACTTGACTTCGGCTATTCCCGGAAAGTAATGGAAATCACACAGGCTAGTTCTGCTTTTCATTTTCACTTTTCCACATCAATATTCTTACAAAGCAGACACTGTTCTAGTACAGAATAAAAATGCATACTTTGACATCTTTAGAATAGGTTAACACATTCATTCTCCAGTGCTCCTCCCTCACACACATCTTTCAAAGCTACGGTCTGCATCATAGCTTCCAGCAATGAAAACTCAGTTTCTAAAAATAAGGCTTTACTTACTGAGCATTTGAAATGCAATCACAGTTTGATAGTTGATGTCGAAAATTTCCTTCCTTCTGACAGCCAGCCTTTAAATAACAGGACCTAATTTCCCCTTTAAAAAAAAAAAGGTAGAAGAAGTCAGTTACATGATACGATCATTTGTTTTGCAAACAGAAATTTATCAAAAAATATTAGGCACATTTATAAATATAAATATAGTTTTCAGTTTGCATACTAGGTTTATCTTAAAGTTCAGAAAGCAAATTAACATTCAAACAACTGAAAGCTTTACAGAAAACAAGACAAATTACAGTGAAATTTTGACCTCTTTTTCCGTAACTAAGCACAAGAATCCAGGATAGCAAAGGGAAACCAAATCAAAATAGCATCCATAGAAGCATATTAATTAGAGGACTACACAGTCATTTAAATGCTTGCAAGGTAAATGGAAAGACCATCTATAAATATAAGCTCACTGTAGAACCAATTTTTTCTTTCTGTTCAGGAAAGGGAGGTCAAAAGGTATAAAAAAATGAAAAATTCTGCTAAAACCAAAGCCGCCGCACTCTCCTTTTGCACAATAGGAAGAAGCGAAGAGTCCCTGTTAAACTCAAGCCTGAGGCCATGCTATTCTGCGCCTCTTAGCCCTGCTGCACACAAGGAACCATAGGGCTGTGAGCAAGGCTGGGAGGAATCAGCAGAAAAACAAAACAACACTGGGATCAGGATCCCAGCTGCCATGAATACTCATTCATACTGGTTTCGAAGGCAGTTTTAAGGAAAAATGTGGTGGCTGCAATTCAAAGGTGTTGGCCAGGACCTCACAGGGCTCCACGCAAAGTTCAAACAAACCACCATTACGCATGTTACAGCTTCAATCTCCAGTAATAGCTGTGGAGCAATTCTGCTTCAAGCACAGGCTTAAAATCACTTCACTAGTTTACTCACTTGAAAAAGGTGGCAGATCAGGACTCACAACAAAACAAACCACAATGTCACCAGAGAGTTCAGCCTGAGCCACACCTACTCAAACTCAGCTGGAAAAGACAACAGTGAAGAGGAGGAAGGTTTTGCCCACTCCTCCCAGCACAAAGGCTGCGTGCCTGCACTTCTTGAGGATGACATTTGGAAGATAAACTTCTTGTATGTATGGCACTGTACAAACTTCAGGTCTGTGCTGTTGCATTTTGAACACTCTAGATATTGCTGCTCTGATACTGTGTCTACTGATATGACTAAGCCATTTTCTTTCATGCACACAGAAAACATTCCTCTTAGGAAGTCTAAAATTTTCTGCGCAAATTTCTTCACACATTGCATTGGAAACTCACCGTTTTCATCTATGAACACATGCATTGCATCCACGGACAGCTCATCTTGTACAGACGCCTCAGGTCCACTTATTACTTGCAAGACAGAACTGTCCTGCTGAGAAGTTACTCGGTAGATTATCTGCCTTTGCCTGTTGCCCTGGTAACTTGACACAAAAATGTTTCAAAACTACTATGAGGAACTTTTTTCTTGTTCTCAATAAAACAGAAAGAAAGAGAGGTTAATTAAAAGTTTATGTCATTTCTACTCAATGAAACAAAACAGATTACATCATATCTTTGAAGTACAAAATTGTAAAGTAAACTGGCCTTACAGTGCTGTAAATTTGGCAGACTCTGGTAGCACCGGACTAGTACTAGCACGATCTTGGCTTTGTACATCTGATCTTTCCTGCTTAGGAAGTTGCTCACGGTGCTTTTCTGTTCCCATCACTTCTTCTTTTCTCTCTGTCATCTGGCTATCTGGAAAACAGGGCAGTGAAGTAGAGCCACTCTCCACAGATGACTGTCAAGAGTGTTGTTCATTACAACTGCACAAGAATACCTAAAAGAAAAGCTAAAACACAACAGCAAACGCTAGTTTTATGAAAAACATTAACATGACAAACATAATATTGTTTAAACAACTTACATAGAATTTTGGATGAGAAGATATTCTGACCTGACAAGGCTAAGTGAATGCATTGTTTCACGAACAGACTGTACGATACAAAGAACAAACAAGAGAGAATTTCTCCTTTCCTTCTCCTCTTTATCCAGAGGAAGCAATCTTCCCTAACCCATAGCAGTAAGAATCTGCCTTCTTGAGGGCCATAACTTGTTCCCCAGTTATGTATACCGACAGCAGAAAAGCAGCCACACTGTCTCATGCCTCTTCTACAAAAAGAAGACAAGCATCTTCAAAGGAATTAAAGCTGTTGCACTGAAAACTACATAGCTACTCAACTTCTCTTCCTTACCAGTCGCACTCCTGATGCAGTACAGAGAAAAACAAGATAAACTATTTCACAGTAGCTTTCCCTATGTTTGGAAAATACTCAACTATAGATTTTAAAATACACGCAATGGATTTGTCCTGTTTCTACTACACTGAATATGCCAATTTACATCACCCCTTTCAATTTATATCATTTATATATATATATCATTTATTTCTATATATATATAAATTTTTGAGTGATAGTCTCTTTTAGTTACTTATGCTCACACTGAACAGCAAAACATTTTGCAATTCCACTGTAGGATTTTAAAGTGCAACAGATATTGGTTTCATCACCACTATAAGTTGTCACACAACTAAATGTTTTTTTAAAAAAAATGTTGCACTGCTAGAGATGCTGCAGAGTGATGCAGTGTGTCCTGTAGCTTCTTTGCCTCTTTACACTTAGCAAGGCATATAGATATGTACTTACCCAGACTTCTTGCAATATCTGCTGCTTAAGCACCTAAGAAATGTAATCACCAAGAAAAAAACCCACAGAAATTCTATTTCTAAACTGCATTTCTTGCCAAAACAATTACCATCCCAACCTGCAAGAATCACCAATCAAGAAACATTGTTATCGTAGCTAAGATGATCTAAGGATAAAATAGGTTCAAGGTTTCCAGATAGAAGAGTACTGTCTTCTACTAGGCCAACAGTTACCACTGAATAGAGCAGGCAGGCTTTTGGATGCACAGACCTTTCTGATAACCTGTCTGTGATTTTTTCCAGCCATATCAGCTGCTCTAGCAACATCTTCCTTCTATAAACCTACCTGCCTTCAAGAATTAGGACATCTCCACACCAGTTTCAATTCACACAACATAACCTTTGAGAGTCTTAAAGCCTCAGACACCTGTACAAACTCCTCAGCCTCACTGCACAACTGTAGAATCCCTTCTCTCTGCAGATATTGCCTAGTCATTTATTTTTTAATCAAGAAAAATAAAATCCAGAAGAATAAGAACAACTTTAACTGTACCACCACACTTTGACCCTAGCAGGTCTCAGCCCTTAGTGTGAAGCACAACAGCCAGTACCAAATGTGAAGAACCTCACTAGGGCCACAGACTGTGACCACAAGTCTAACCACAGGATTTTGGCTTCTTGTGCAGTACAGTGAGCATAAGCCTGGTTTAGGGAAAAGCTTTCTGTCTTTTATACAGGCAGACAAACTTCAATGGGTCTTCCAGACCTACTTTCTCTTATTAAAAATAAAACCAAACACGTTGGTAGGTTTTTTTTTTCTTTCCTATTTAAAGATTTTTAACATTGTCTTAAGCAGAAACCATGTCTTATTTAACAGTGAATTACTGAAGCATCCTCTAAATCATGCGACTATCAGAAGCCATAGACACCCTGTCAAAATCAACTTCCCAAAGGTTTGGGCTGTTCAATACATTAGTAACTGATAGAGATCAGAAATTGTGGCTTTAAAATCTAATTGGTCTCACTTTGCCCAAAACTGGCTGTAGGGTTGAAACAAAAAGATTTTTTAATTTGGTTATCTAGTGGTTTCAGAAAGTGCCTCCCTTCCCTGTTCTAAACCACAAGCCTTTCAGACTTTTTTTCCTGCAGTAGTTAAGAGTCATAATAATAAAAACATAAATAGTACTGCTTCTTACAGACTTTATACGCCAATCAGTCAACACCTCAGTAATGAGTACTTCCAGCACTGGACAGATAGGCCCTATGGGTTTGTGAGTAGTTTTCAAGAGCACTCATTCCTTCCAAGTGACTTACACCTTCAGAAATTAAGCAGAGATAGGGGTGTCTAGACGAGGAGTGTCCTGCCAGGGTGCATAACAAGTTCCACATCACCAAAATGCTCCCTGCTTGGAAACTTCCCTGGCAAAGTTTAACATTAAGCTACCAGGAGAAACACTCACCGTGACCAAAGAAGAGTAAAAGCATAACACACGGCACAGCTGCACCTCACTGTGGCTTTTGGCAAGACATGGAGCCAACAGCACTGCTCCACAGCTCTGGTGTACTTGTAGCTGGGCCAGTAAAAGCCTCAGGAAAAGGCTTGGGTTCAGCAAACAACTTGGCCACAGATCTGGAAGCTACATGCCGCATCTCAAGTACCAAGATCCATAGCTGTGCTACTGTGTGCAGTTCTGGGTGCCACAGTACAAAGAGAACACAGAACTACTAGAGAGTGTCCAAAGAAGGGTTACAAAGACAGTGAAAGGTCTGGAGGGCAGGACGCATTGAGGAGTCCCCTGAGTGTGTTCAGCCCAGAGCAGAGGAGCTGAGGGGAAGCCTCATGGCGGCTGCAGCTCCTCACAGGGAGCAGAGGGGCAGCGCTGAGCTCTGCTCTCTGTGACAGCGACAGGGCCCAAGAGAACGGCATGGAGCTGTGTCAGGGGAGGGGCAGCTGGGGGTTAGGGACAGGTTCTGCACCACAGGGCGGCAGGCATCGAATGGGCTGCCCAGGGCAGTGGGCACAGCCCTGGGTGCAGGAGCTCAGGGAGTGTTTGGACATCACTCTCATAGAGTTTGGATTTTGGGTGGTGCTGTGTGGAACCAGGAGTTGGGCTCCATGATCCTTCTGGGTCACTTCCAACTCAGGATATTCCATTATTCTATAGCTACGCCGTGCCTGGAGAAGGTATAAAAGACTCCTGCATGAACACCTAGGTGTAGGTCTGTATGATTGTTTTATATCTTGGTTGAGCATAACATACATCCTGGTAAAATCCTTACCAAGACCACTGGGAAGAATCTGACAGCAGCTTTACAGTTTAAAGGGAACAGCCTCTGTAAAAATAGTAATCAAAATACAACAACAGTTTAAATTTGAACTCTCAGCTTTAACATCGCCTCAGATTTTATTAGGTAATTTGAATGAAATTTCCTTGTTTGTAAATTTTCTCCAACATAGTTTCATTGTTTTGTGCCCTTTCTCCTGTCTCCCAGATGTTTTTCCCTTGTCTTTTACATGCATATCCCTATCCCAATCTCCACAACTCCATCTTGCAAGTTATAATGCCACTGTTGTTGTAATTTCAAACACCATCTGTTTTGAAATCTGGTCAAGCAGAATTAAGCTCATTAAGCCTGAGCCTCTTCTGTTCTTTAATTGCTGCTGCAGAATCTACTTCTTCCCACAACACTAAGCTCCAAAATACAAAGTTTCACTTTGAACTGTATTTGTTGCCTGCTTAGTTGCAGAAATAACTAACTTCAAGTCACTCTATGCTCTTGTCAGTACTCAGCATGAAATAATAGCTCTCTGATAATGATATCTCCCCTTCATATCTGTGGATAACATATTATAAAGACTGAAATCAGACAATTTAATTGACATTCCCAAACCTTCCTTCATCCTTTCTGCTTTAGTAGAACCTCGTACATGTCCAACCTGCTAGTTTTACATTTTTGTTGCCCTTTACTATGTTTTAATAAAAAAAAATTTTAAAAAGTAGGTTTGTTACTTATATACATCAGCTATATTATATACTTTATATGCAGCCTAAAACAATTCCTCTTTACTCCGAGCAGCCCAAGCAAGCCAAAATGAATCCATGAATGAAGCTTAAGTACTTTGTTCACAATCCACATCTGTCTACTATGCTAGAAATATATTTTAAAAAACACACACACACACACACACACAAAAAAAAAACACAATAGTAAAGCTGATCACCCTCAAACAACAGCAGTGCTCAGGAAATCTGATGCAGTCCATGAATTACTATAAAGGTTCACCACAGGCAGTGAAGAAACACATGGGATTATCCATTAGTCAGGATTACCACACTAATCCTGAAGCAGTAGGAAAAGCTATTGGTACTTGCTGTGCCTGTTACAGGGCAGGGAAATTTAAGCACAGAAGTGACTTGCTCAAAATAATCACCTAGGCCAGTAACAGAGCTGGGAATAAAACCATGGTTTTTGAGGTCTCAGGTAAGTAAACTAATCATTAAAGCTAACAATGTCAGAACGTCAACCTCCAAAATAACCTTACAATTTCTTTACAGGAGTCAGCCTTGCCCTTGAACACAGTAGCACCACTTAAAAAGTCTGAATTTTTTAGGTCGCAGCCTATGAAGCCCGTTTACAGACTAAGCATCAGATTGAACAAAGTGAATTCTGCACCTCCCCAGCCTCCATCCAAAGGGGCTTGGCACGCCAGGTGCCTCCTGCCCGCTCCCCTGCCCCAGTCTCATATTGCAGCTGCTGCTGGGACCGGTGGCTCGATGCAGAAGATCCCCCCGCCCCACGATTACATGGCAGGCTGTAGCTCTCTTTCTTCCATTTGGGGGGGAAAAAAAGAGTCTCTAAAAATATCCACTTAAGTACAACTTAGCTTTTTATAGGAGCAGTGTAATTGCTAGGGATCCACAAGAACTCACTCAAGGTTGTGGTTTCTGCACTGACCAGGATGATGAGTGCCTTTTCTAAAAGGAGCCTGAAAAACATCTCAATTCAGACCACACAGTACCACTTCAGGCTCTTCCATGCTGGCTCCCACCACTCCCACAGCTGGCTTTGTCCTCTGGCGATAACACTGTCTGTTCCATCTTCCAAGTCACTTGCGGCAGAGGGGACGTGGGCCCTTATCCTGCACAGATCAGACGTGCAACTGCTCTTCCTCTGCTCCCAGCATGGCAGAAGGACCCAAAGGAGACCCATAAACCCAGCTTTACCTATGCAACTCAAAGGACACAGAAAATTGGCAGTTGCCTTTCCATAGGCTTTCATTATGAAGGCGGTGAAAAATTGGCTCAGAACTGAAAGGACAGTGGCCCAAAAGTCAATTTTAGCAACAGTGTCAGTGGTACTTTCACACGACATAGAAGAGATGCAATTTCAACAGAACTGCTCTTAAAAGCTAGCTTTTTACTTCCTGTATTTGACACATTAAATCTGGCATCCTTGCTAGTGTTAAGCAAGGCATTTATTTTCTTATGCTGTGTTTTACTGAGCTGTCTACTGGCAAAGGGCTCGCTGGATGAAGACGATGCATTTTCTGTTTCCATACAATTCACAAGTGTGTGGAGGGTGCACACATCAAACAAAGAACCATCTACGACATTCACTCACTCTCTTTCAAGACTGTTCTGATTCACAAGTTTTCCTGCCTTCTCCAAATTATGCAAAACATCAGCTTTCTTCCATGCAGCTCTGAATACACAGCTTTCCAGGAACTTGCCAAGTTTCTCACATTTCCCAGTGAACACATTTTGTGTGGAGCATTTCATGCTCCCTTGGACTAGACATCTGTTATTACCTTCTGCCAATTAAGTGGTTTGCAAGGTCAAAAGAATAAAGAAATAAAAAGACAAACAACCTCCTCCCTCAAAACAACGGGTGCGTAGCTTTGCCTTGCTCTATATTGCTTCCCCTTTATTATATTTTTTTTTGAACAACCACTTTAAAGCAGGAATAAATGTTTATTCAGATCTGCTCTAAAATGCTCTTTTGTTAAAAGCACATTTGTAATTGCAAGGCTGTAAACAAATTAGAGGCTTTCTCATTCCTAAAATCAAATCTTACTGTGGGGAAGCTGCCAGTAATGACAGTAATTTATTTTAGCAAAGAGCACATTCTGACTAGGCAAGAAAATAAATAAAGCCTACTTGCTCTTAACAGCAACTGCCTTTGAACTACTAGCTTAAAAAGTTCAGGCTGAGTAGCCTTTTTCCCACAGCACCAACACGAGGTCTGCAGATACCGCACAGTGATGAAAGCCACTGCTTTTCACAGTCCCACTCCCCTACCCAAGAGGACATTTGCTGGGCCCATAACAGCTCAGGACGCCCCGCAAACATGCAGGGCAGCTTACCTGTGTATGGGTTAGCTCCAGTGTCTGACAAATACATAGACTTAAGGAAATGGAAAAGTAGGGAATTCACATCTGGCCACTTCAAATATCAGACTGGTTTGAAGAAAGGTATCGACTCCTCATGTTTCCCAACAACTTTGGATTTGAATAAGAAGAATTGAGTTTGCAAGATCTGAAGTCTAGTAACCATATATGCATTAATAAAGTTTGTTTTGTGTATCATCACAGAATGTATGGATAACCTGATATATTCTGATTAGACATCGCTTTCCTTTACAGAGGCAGTCGTTCCCTTTCATATTACTCAAGGTATTCATCTGAAAGTCATTTGCTTTTACAAAGCTGGCATGTTGTGAAATCACTTGTGTGATTTCCATATACTGAAAGTTTCTTCGGGGGGAGCGAGGCAGAGGAAAACAGATGTCCAAGAGCCAGTCTATGGAGAAGGATGCTGTTCTGACATGGATAGAAGCTGCACTGCTGAGCATCGGTAAGTTTCCCAAGTTCAATGCAAAACAGGCATTTGTTTGCTTCCTCTTAGCCTATCTTAGAACAACCTATTACAGCATCTAAGGTTTACAGAACATTGTGGAAGAAAATATAGGCTGTCTCATTTTACTTTGGCCCAGATCTTCCAAACCAGGAAATTGCAGATTACTTGGCAAGTACCCCAACACTCCACGCAGCTCCTCTGCACCTCATCTTGCATCCTCACAAAACAAGCCTTCTAGTTTTCTTTGCACAGCTGCTAAATACATTACAAATAATGCTCCTTCCTAACAGAAAAGGGTCAGAGTTTGGTGACAGCAAGGAAAATGTTGGATAAAACCAGGTATTTCTATGTTAGAATTCTAAATTGGATTGCATACAGGTTTTAAAATGAGCTGACTGAGGCTTTTTTTCCCCTTTCTTTTTAAACATTACTCTTCTTAATAAATGGAAAATTGTGTGGCAAGATACTATTTTCCATTTAAAATATGTGGGGTTTTCAACGAACCTCACTGACAGACTTTCTTCCATAAGCACAAACATTTTAGTCTTCAGCAACCAAATATCAAAACTCTTACCTATTGAGAAACACATTGGGAATGTGATTGTTTAACTATGAAGCAACAGATATCTGTAGAGGAAGCTGAGGAACACATGCACACATGTCAGTTAGCTAGAAGTTGAGCCACCACTAGTGATAATTCCAGCTTTCTACATACTCACAGATGCACACAGATGACTCTTCAACATGTACCTTGTAATAGAAGGTACAACACTTCAACTATACACAATTTTTTAAGAATTCTTTTTGATATTTCTCCAATTCAGGTCTGCCACATGAAAGGTATTCTAGCACAGAACATTAGATACATACTAAACACCTACTGAGGTTAGCATTAGCTTTTTCAAAAGGTGTCTTTAAGAAAACGTAAATATTCAAGAAATTGCAGCTGATACTATTACACTTTCATGAAATCACCCTGTTCCAACCAAGCCCAGCCTTCCACTGGTAAATAACAAAACCAGTTCTCCTCTCTGTGTTCACTCTACTGCAGTTCTCAGGCCAAGTTGCAATAAACAATGTAACTAATCTCAACTTTCTTATTCCAAAAGTTGTAAATCATGCATCATACCTCCAGTGGGGACGTTTTCTTTCGTAGCCTCCATTTTGACAGTAGACTGATTAGACGCTTTCATCTTTGAGGTATTAATGGATTCCAGGAGGGAGACAAACTCTAGAAAATTAGACTCATTGGGCACCTGTCCTTCTTTAGCTTCTAGATCAGATTTAGAAGTTGGTAAAGTCTTCTCTTTGTCAGACGCCTCCACAAAATTCTTACTTAAAAGCACATCTGTCCCACTGTCTACGCTCAGCACCCGCATGTGCCTCTTTTCATGAGCAGTTCTACAAGATTGAGGATCTAGGCTCTGTAGTTCTTCTTTTGAACTCAAACCCATGTTTTGGACAGCTTCAGAAGTATTCTTCTGATTTGGATCTGAACAAGTGTTAGTTTCCAAAGGAGCATTTACAGGATTGCTGTGTTCCTTTACTGCATCACCAGATTCATAGCCAGAGCAGTGGTTGGATGACAGATCTGTCCTCAACATTTCTGGAGTTCTTTCACTTTCAGTAACTTCTAGACAGTCATTAGCTTTGCTGTCATCAGACAAATCAAAAGTTATAACAGGAATTCTGAGCTGCTCATTAGTCTGCTGACTTTGCCAATCTGCTGTGACTATACCAGACTCAAGAGCTGAGCTCGTTCTCTCAGTACCCAGGGCCCTCAGATGGACAGAGCCCGCAAGGTCACTGAGGGTGCTGTTTGGTGCGCTGCTCATCGTGATGACAATTTTAATAGGCTCACACAGTTGGTCTCCTGGAAGAGAGTTGTCAACAATTGCAACAGCAGTCTCACTATCTGAGCAGTCAAGGTCTTCATTGGTACTATCAGCACTGCAAGAACTTTCCACAAGCTCAGGATCTTTGGTTGCAAAAGCACTGCACTGTGGGCAGTTACTGGTAAAACTTGCCTGCAGTGAGCCATCTGGCAATTTCTCTCTTTTGTGACTTCTTGGATTACTCAAATGGTCTGAAATAACTGAATTTTCACTGTCCCATGGTTCCAAAGAAACTCCAGTCCTTAAAATATCACCTTGGGATGAAGAAATATTAGATAAATTTTTAGCTACATCTTTGTCCATGAGAATAGCTTGCGATCCACGTTGTTCATTCTCTCTGCTTTGATTTATTCCAGCTCCAGAAAGTGTTCCCACAGCAGATGGTTTTGTCACTATTGCTGATGTTGTAGAACCTGAAGCAGAGGCTGAGGAAACTGGTAATACATCCGCTTTGATACCAGGTGAGGTAGATGAAACTGGTGGTACAGCCTGGTCTTCTAATACTGTAACCCCTAATAAACGACATAACATGAGTTAGGTTTCACAAACAAGAACACTATGTACCTCGATAATACAATCTTTAACATTTTCTGACTGTAGACTTCTTTTCAGTTTTTGCTAGCTAAAGGGCTTTAAGATGTTACCTGAACACTGGCTTCCTCCTTTAATGCATTACAGAGCTTCCCAAGAGCATGGGAGGAAAGCTCCTTCATTTCCCTATATTAAAAAATAGGGAAAGCTACTTGCCAAAAGGCTGTGGTCTGACAGCTGAGAAAACTTCTGTGAGAGCTCCCTTGAGATTTTGTTATCTTGAGCTTTTCCATTCAGCTCCTATCTGATCCTGCTGCAGGGCTTTGTGTCTTTTTTTTTTGTGGCAAGCAAGAATTAAACAAAACATTAAAGGGGATTATAATGCCTTTAAGATACCTTTGAGATCTTCAATAGTTTCCCGTGTTGGCAGGTCCTAAAAACAAAAACCACACAAAATTAGTAAGACTACGTATTAAATTCTGTTGGAAGAAAAGAAATAGAGGTAATGCAACGGATCAATGCAATAGTTAACTAATTGAAGGTTAATTACAGTACTGGTATTTGATAAACATCACTAAAATTTGGATGTGAACCTTCCACAAAATGCAAAGGGTGGGTGATAGAGATGGTTATAGAACAGCCATGCTCCAAATGGCATCATTGCTATTGTGTGTGTTATATCTAGGGAGAAAGAAAATTGAATTTTTTTTTAAACATTCTGTGTTGTCTAATCTAGATCTTCTTAG
Source organism: Numida meleagris (assembly GCF_002078875.1). Taxonomy (NCBI): domain Eukaryota; kingdom Metazoa; phylum Chordata; class Aves; order Galliformes; family Numididae; genus Numida; species Numida meleagris. The sequence continues at coordinate 39,038,921 of NC_034411.1, read as the reverse complement.
AGTAGTTAAGGAATAGAATACATTCATCTTTTCCACTTCTTTTTCACGTAGCTGAAAAAGTTTGTTCTCCAGTACTTGGTAGCAATTTCTCAGTGAAAAACTAGAGGAGAAAGTCATTAAGTTATCCTACAGTCATTCAGCGTGCAAGGAAGCTACAGAGGTCATTTAGTCCAAATCCTTTTCCCCCACACACACACTCAAAGCAGACACAGTTAGAGCAGGTTGCTCAGGGCCATCTCCAGTAGAGCTTTGAATATCTCCACGAATGGAGATTTCACAATCACTCTGGACAACCTCTTCCAGTATTTGCCACACTTTCAGTTAAAAAAAAATGAATAAATCTCATATAACAAGAAACTTAAAAATCCAATTGTACTTTTGTCCACTGTCTCTTAGACCTTCACCACATACCTCTGAGTGTGCTCAGTCTTCTCTGTATCCTTCCATTAAGAAGGTGAAGACAGAAGCAAGTTATTTTAGCCTTACATAGATTTTAACCTTAAAAAGGCTAAAACCTTACATCTGCCTGTCCTCACACATCCTGTACCTTATTCCCCAGTCATCTCTGCCCATGACCATTTGCTGGATTCTCATCAGCAGGTCAATGTTTGTTTTGCAGTGGAGAGCCCTGAACTACACAGTGCTCCAGAGAAACATTTTGGGAGCAAGAACCTGAATGGAGAACTAGCAAATAGTTAGTGGGGGAAAGAAGTAACATGGATCTCTTCAGGCTGACATGCACCAAAATTAAGAGGAAATAATTATTATATCCTACAATCTCATAGCGGTAGCCTGGCAGCAAGAAGAGGAGACTCGGTTTGATTAGACCCAGTCTACATGTTTGGAAATGGGAGACTCAGACAAGTTTCCTGGAAAAAATGAGTTTGCAGACTGGACAAATACCAGAATACTGGGGACTAGGACAGAAACAAGGTGGAAAATACTTTCCCTCATAAAAGAAAAATTGTTAATGTCTGTGAATCATACAGATGCTACAAAAAGGTAGAAATGCTCTAGGATATACTTTTGATTCAGAATAATTTGAAGTAAACAAGGACACAAAGGGGGGAAAAAATGAAGACAATGAAGTATCAAACAGCTACTTATTCAGAGATCACTAACCATCCTCTGTACTGAATGAGGCAGGAGTCCTGTAGAAAGAATAGTATGGGATCACACAATTAAAGATGTTTTCACAGAATACATGAGGAGTAGCTTAAGATTACACAGATAGCATTCATTCTGCTTTCTAATTTTTGCACACCTTTTCTTCAAACTGCTCATGGGTGTCCCTTATTTTTCTTAAATAACATCTACAGACATCGCTTTCATCACTTCATACACTAACTGATTTAGAAAGCACAGCCAGTAGTGTGGAATCTATGTATTTTTAACTCATGTAGATACCTCCTAGATTTAAATCAGTTTTTACGCTTTCTTTAAATATCAAAGTGTTGAGTGCTCATTTTATAAGCATAAGTCCAGTTACACAAAAACTAAGTTACTAACGCTTCAGGGGCAGATTCCTTCTCAGGGAATAAGAAGCTGCTCTGTCTGCATTAGCTTCTCCTTTCTCTCAAAGCAGCCTTGAAAACTAGTTGTCCCTAACAAGATTTTCAAGTCATTTGGTATCTATAGAGCAGACAGTCACCTCCTGAGACTTACAGAATTACTTACTGCAGGTTCAGCTTTGTAAAATTAACCTTTTGGGATAAGGCCAAGGCTGATCAACAGCAGTAGTTACACAAAGTATCCTTCCAACTCAGAGCAGACCTGCTTCCAGTCATCACCATCTGACTGTATAGAACTCCATATGATAAGAACACACTGTATGAAGTGAAAATGTTATTACCAAAAAGCATACTAACCGTTGCCCCAGATGAGCTCTGTGAGCGGAGACCTTCTAGCCTCAAACTGTCGTGTATTGTCAGGGTAGAGCCATTTTGGTTGGTCTCACCAATTACACCATTATCCCCAAAATTATTGCTGAAAAAAAGGGAAAAGGAACTAAGTTATTTACCTCCCATCAAACAACCATTTGAAATGCAATGCATAATGTCTATTAATATAATCATTAGACCATAAAAAGTGAAGTTTTTCCCCTTGACTTAATTAAAAGAAACATGCATTACAGGCAGCTACTCAATCGTTTCCTTGGTGGATGCATTCAGCTATTCACCACTCTTTTTAAACATTTTCTTGTAGGTTTTCCTGGGATGTAAGCAAGCATTTTTGGACAAGATTTACTATTGAGAACCAACAGGTTCTATTTCTAAGGTATAATGCAACAAAAATTTAGTTGGAATAAGAAAATAAATAAATCCTCACTGTGACAAAAAAATCAAAAAAAAATTGTTTGCCCAATTTTAGTTTTAAAATCCTACAGCTATACATAAGCTATAAAATTATTTTCCTGGGGGTCTCAGTCACCTTCCCACAGCTTTTTCTGTAGTTAGCTCACTTCAAAAATTTGTTCAACCAACACACCAAGGCCTGTTTAAAATCTATCATTCAACTAGTCAAAATATTCTTTTTCTGATCAAGAGCTAAATAAGAGACTACTGTGTCTACGATCTCCTATAAGGAAAACCTGAAATGGCTTAACACACAAGTTTTAAGAGATGCTACTTCTAATTCTTAGTCAAAACTAAGGCAGGATAATGAAAGTTAACATTTATTTCATTAGCCAATGGAAAGGAAAAAACTGAGGTTCTGTTTAAATTTGAGCCAGCCTAGCACAGATGAGCCTCTCAAATTACCATATCAGGCATCTGTAAATAGGAAACAGCTTTGCGGGCTAGTGAAACAGAGCCTGAAAGGCATCACTCAAACTAAAATAAATCCTTTGTATGGTAATTGACTTATAAGGGACATTTCTGAGAAGAGTCTTGGTGCAGGCAGACCTTGACAGTACCAGCAAAGTCACTGCTGGGAACGTGCCACAGACACACCAAAAACACAAAAGAGCAGCACTACCAAGGTACACAAACAAACCTGATACTGCATAGCTCGCACAGAGCTAGTGGTAGCAGAGCTTTCCATAGCAACTGTAAACGCACCAAAACCAGAACAAAAAGTTCCCATATGCGGAGCTCTCAGTTGGAGTTTGGTAGTTGTAAGAAACCTACTCCATTTAAGCTACAGTTGGACATTTTATGCTGCAGCCACTGCTGGATGTCCCGTACTTCAAGTTCTTTCACACACCTGTTGTAGAATTTGCGAACAATGAAAGCTGGCTGCCAGCTTCTTTTGTTTCCATGACTCAAGCTTGAAAAACCAGTAAAAAAAAGGTCTCAATTTATTCCAAAAAGTTTCCAGCAGAACACTCTACATAGACCTCATTCTGGAAAATCTTTGTTCTAGTCTGTAGCCCAACATTATTTTTTAGCTTTAATACCAACTCAACCGAGAAGCAGCCTTATTGACTGTGATTATTTATTTGCAGTACAAAGGAAAGGTTGGAAATACTTACCCCATGCCCTGAGAAATGAAAGTGACTCTAACTTTACTCTTAAATAGTAACACAGAAGAATCATGGACAGTCAGAAAAAAGGAAAAGCAACGTACACATTGAGGCTGGATCAGAGGACGTAAGCTGCTACAAGCACACAACACAAATTTGCACTCAGGCTTTCAAAGCCATGATATAGAAGCATTTTCTCTGCCAACAGGTGCACATCAATTCCTTGTTCCTTTCCAACACAGGAAGTATTGTATGGACTTTCACCACTTTCCCAGTAGTCATAATAGGAGCAAAACACATTTTTCTTTCTGTTGAAGAAACAACTCTTCTCTCTCACCCTCAAACTTCTTTAGCATGGGGATAAAACCACAAAAAGCCCTTGCTCCTTCAGCCTTTAACACTTCTTTAAAAACTCCCAGGTTTTCTCCAGGATCTTTTAGCCCCTCCCAGACAAGTATTTTCCCATCACATGGTCCAGTGGCTGCCCCACCCTCAAACCAGGTGCAGCTCTGCCTGCTTCATCACAAGCATGCTAGAGCCACTGAGAATAAAAGCACTGATAAGGGTTTTAGGAATGCTATTCCCCACAAAACTGCTTTCTTGCCATCAGTGGGAATTTCTGCTGTGCAGGACACTGCAAACTTATCAGTTACATACAATGTACCAGCAACACGTAATGAAAAACTTACCTATGATTTGAGGGCTGAAGAACTGTGTTTTCTTTCAGGGCCTCTGCATCTTTACACTGCCTTCCATTTTTTCTTGGGACCTGTTGTTGAATTGCTTCGCCTTTATCAAACATAAGGTGCAGACGGTAACTGATCACCTTAATTGCTGTGAAGAACACTGTCACTAAGCTGCAATATGCAAAAGCCGTAACTGTATTTGCTGGACAAGCCTATAGAAAGGAATAGTAAAGACATCATCATACAAGTTTATTATAAGAAAATGGGACAAACATTTTCAAAGACGATTTCAATGTATTTATTTTTTATTTCTAATTGTTATTTGTACCGCTACTGAGTTTTGCAGACACAGGAAGTACTGCATTTCCATACAGAAGACTTGAGTTCTGCTCATCAGAAAGTTCCAAAGATTTGCTCAAATTTCAAACCATTTATTCTTCTTCTGATTAGCTATGGATAGTTTCTCTTGTTAATTTATTAACAAAGTCGGTAAAAGCTCACAATTAACAAACATTGTTAAAACACTCTCAAAACACTCCTTCCAGTACTTGAAGGGAGCTTATAAATAGGAGGGAGAACAACTTTTTACATGACCTGATAGTGATAAGACAAGGGGAAATGGCTTTAAAGTGAAAGAGGGAAGAATTAGATTAGACACGAGGAAGAAATTCTTCACTCTGAGGGCGCTGAGGCACTGGCACAGGCTGCCCAGCAAAGCTGTGGGTGCCCCATCCCTGGAGATGCTCAGCATCAGGTTGGATGGGGCCCTGCAGCTTTTCCTGCATTATCAGACCCAAAACAAAAGATTAATTATCCACAAACAGGAAACTCCTTTTGAAAAATTGTCATCTTAACAATTTCTCAGCTATGAGAATAATGCTAAAAATACTAAAATGCTGTAGCTTCTTTGCCCTTTTCTAACACTTCACAACATGTCTCCTATTATCTCTACTGCAGAAGAATTTTAAAAAATTAATCAGGATTACTCAAAACAAATAAATGTAATGTATTTGGAGAGGCAGCCTCTTTGAATTCTTTTTTTCTAAAGTTCATAACTGTTAATTTGCAGCTGTCTGATCTGTGTCTGCTGATTTGGGATGGGCACCCTATCTCTTAGTCATTACAATGAATTATAGATCAAACACAGACATCGGTACGTCATGTCTGTGAAGGAACAGCACTCTCCTATGTAAATACTTCCTTCCCGTAAAGAGAAATTCTTCATAAATACCTCCAGTTACATTTGAAGGACCAAGATCTTCATCTCTATAGTCACGAAACATCCTTACCTCTAGTTTTTACTCAGTTGCAGTCTCACAGAGAGATCTAGTTTTGTGCCCCAAATCTATAATTTTAAATACCAGCTTTGGAGATCAAAGATCATTTGAATTTAAAAATCTTCTCAGATTCAGAAATAAACCATGCTGCCCCCACGTAGGTAAGGAAGGGAAGGGAATGAGGTACATTTACTTCATCTCTAAAACAAGACACCACGCTTATCTTGATGTTGAAATGAGTATGCTGAATCATTTCTGTGTTATCATAAGCAAACGAGTTGCTACTTTTCTGCCGCATTTGGCCTACTGAGATTTCATTATTCCTTCATGGTGTGCACATGAAAATGTTCAGGTAGATTCTTTCCTAGGACTATTCTGATTCATACAGAATCACAGAATATCTTGAGATGAAAGGGACCCATGAGAATCATTGAGTCCAACTCCCGGCTCCACACAGGACTACCCAGGAATCAGAACTTCGTCAGCTTGGGGCCGTGACCACTGCCCTGGGGAGCCTCTCCCAAGACCCGACCACCTCCTGGTGAAGAACCTTTTACTGATATCCAACCTGAACCACTGCTGAATTTATTACATAAAAGTAGAAAAGCTATCTAGTAGGTAACATTACTAACAATACCTAATGAGAAAGACATTACTTTCTACAAATTGAATCTTAGTTTGTTAAGAATACTTTGTTTTATGTACACATGTTAAATGTATGTGTACACCAGAATTCCGCATGCTCTTTGGCTATTCACTGAATCTGATCTATTTGCAAAGCAGTGCTCTCATGGTAGAAGACTTGGTGGATACAGTTGAATAATTTGTGTTCTATGACTAATGCATCTGCAAAACACAAGTTAAAAATCGCTTGGTTTCACAAAGAATGACTGCCAATTGTCTGCAAGGATTTGTTTCAAAGGGGTATGTTCACCTTCCAGGAAATCACTTCAACTACATTCTAAAAGTGTGGACTGTCCACTCACTGGTAAGTAACACCTCAGAATGAGTCACCAGAGTAGAAGGGCTTTATAGGTGACGCCTATAAAGTTTAATACATTTTATATGACTAATGTCATGAGGACGCAACAGAAATGAACTTCCAATAATGCAGTCTGTGCTTGCACAGAGCACATTACAGGAGAGAAGCACCAAAAGCTCCCGGATTCCCAAGTGAAAGAGAGGACTGGTTCTAGCTAATACCAAGTGCTGCATGTTCCCATCCCTGCCTTCTGACCAGAGCTCCCAGACACACACCCAGTGCCTTTCCATGGTCTCCTTGCACCCAATATACAGTGCTTCCCACAAAGTACACACTAACCATGCTCACAAGACAAAATATGCTTATAAATATATATATATACCTTATATATAATATATATTCCCTATATATATAGGGTATATAAGGCCAACACATTCTTAATATTCTGGATCTTGGAAGAAGCTAAGTAGCAAAAGCTGGCAGCTTGCTCCCTGCCCACACAAGGAATCGGGAGAAAGATGAAGGTGGGGATGGAAAGCCTTGGACTTTCTGAATCAGGCCTCTTGCATAAGGGTAGAAGTGTCATCTGAGTGTAGTTGGTGTTCCTAGGTACGGATATGTGAAAGTTACCAAAATTTGTTTGAGCTGGGGGGGAATTAAATTACAAGCCACTGAGGAATTACATGATAGATTCACTTTTGCTGTACTAGAGTTATAATTAGCCTTGTTTCCTACAGAAATTAGGTTTTATAATCACATCATGTGTCTGTTTGCTCAGTCTCTCTCTCCATCCCTGCTGCTGAAGAACTTTTTAACTCTTTGGCAACCGTCACCTAACTTCAATAGAATACCCCCCCGCTCAGGCCAGTAGCTTCCAACATCAGAACACCGTGGGCCACAGGCAGACACTCAGATTCACATGTTTGAAATGCCACCTGACTTACTGCTGCAGATGCAGCAGGCTTGACCTGCCTGTGCAGACAGGATATCAGCCTGGGGCTTCTGCCAGCCCACAAGTCACTGCCAGGGAAATGGCCACATTCTCCCCACGTCTACTAACATTATTTGGGTAGCACAAAGGTGGAGGTGACTGAGGTGTGTATTTCCTAATATAAAGACATGTAACCTTGGACCAAAATACTACATCTGGTAAACTGGACTGAATGATTAAGTCAGTTAGAGCCAGATGTAGCTCATCTGATGTATTTAAAGGTAGACAGTACACTGCCCTCATCACTGCTACAGCACAAAAATGGTGGAAAATGTTCTATCAGCCACTACAATGAGATTTGGAGAAAAAAAGAGCAGGAAATATTGCAGCACTGAAGCCAAAGGTACATACTTAGATGTTCCTCTAGCTGAATTAATATCTAAGAGATGTCCCTAACACATTGTAGAACGTGGAAAAACAGGTAGCAAATCCCAGGGGTGTAAGCTCAGTTTTAAGAGTGCGTTCTATCTCCTAATAAATATGGTAAGAGCAGTGTAGTTTATCTACCTATTCCAATGATACGTATATCCTTATTGTTACAGAGGGAGAAAGTAGGTTAAAGTGTGGTCAACTGGGACTGGAAGTTGCTGACCCGCTGCCAGTTTTATCACAGTTTGCCTCTGAGTAATTTGTTTATGTGCCCACACCCTTATACTGCCACACTGTATTTATCATGGCATGAGTTGAACCTAATGTTCAGTTCAAGAGCTTCCTGTCCAACAAAAGACAGAAGAAACAACCACTAAGCTATCTCAAGGGCTCACCACAAGGTAGGCGCACACTGTCTTGCAGCTTCTAGAACAAGCTACGGTACAAGTATTCGCAAAGCTCTCTCTCATTTTTACTGGTGTTGCCCTGGGGCTGACCTCAGCCAGCTGGCTCTGCTTAACAGTGTCACTAATGTCACACACACCCACAACACCTGGGAGCCCTGTGCTGTTTTGTTACCTTAATCCACCAAATCATGATCTATTATGAGCTCTGACATGGCAAGGTTAGAAGATCACCTAACAACATTGAAAATTGATTTTTAATTGCAACTATGCTCCAAATAGTTTTCAATGTATATTTTTAATTGCATGTCTGCCGCTACAAAGTATAAATGAGAAAGAAAAGGTAAAGATGAAACACAGAACTGCATTTGCAGGAATGGGGAAGTACACAAGGAAACAATTAGTACAGAAGTAAGCTGTGCTGACAACGCTAGAGAACAAAATCCTCGATCCATACAACAGAAACAACTTGATACTATAAGCTCCCCAATGCTACTGTCAGCACATCTCAGCTGAGCCAGTGTGAAAAATCTAAAAGCAGCCAGATGAGTTTTGCCACTTCATTCAAATCAAACTGTTTCAAAGAGACTTTCTGACTTTGCCAAAGCCGTAATTGAGACAATTCAAAGCAAAGGAACATTTTTAGTAATAGTACTCTAATTTGTTCTGACTTTGCCATTTCAAGAGATACCGGCGACTGCTTAAGCTGATTCCAAGCGTGTAACGTGAATACCAACCAAATGTCGCCAAAGATTGTAAGTAAAATCCCCCAAAGAAATCCTTTAATTAAAAAAAAAAAAAAGAGGTTCAGGTTTCTCAGTGGCAAGAATATATCTGTCATGCACAAAGTTTACAAAGCCCAACCACTTAAAAGCGGAAAAACAAATACTTGAGGACATCATTACTTGAGCAGGCGGCATCATAAATGCATTATTCTTATCAAGGATAAAGAACTCCCATAGCGACACATTAGCTCAAGAACACAAGTCCTGCATTTAACCAGATGATTCATCAGAAAGCCAGCCAGTCTGCAGGAGCACGACCATCAAGACAGACAAACATGAAGCCCAGGAGAGAGAAAGAGAAGTTGAATAGATGAATTTGGTTTTCTTCTCCTTCCTTTACATAACTTCTTATGTTTTATGTTTGCTCTAAAGTACAATCCGCGGATGCAGCACTAGTCTGCGCAACTCCGTATGTCTTCTTCCACACTATTAGTTCAGAAATTTCTCAGAAGGCAACACATACTCTTTCAGATGTATACCTACTTACTCTAGCTGGAAAAGAAAGTTAACCTTTACTTTTTTTCTCATCTTTTTTTGAAAAATCAGGTCTGTCTCTTTGGCAGTGGTTCTTCCGACATTAGGCTCTCGTTGGCTTGCAGAGGACATTCACCTTGGTTTAAGAACTCCACGACTCATGCTTACAGGGATCAAGCACAATCCATGCCAAAAGCACAGCATACTAGCTGATTTTTAAAAATACATAACTGACTTCTCACTGGAATTGCAGAGAGACTTGTAAATGCTCTTTGCAAATCAGGGACATCTCCGACCATAGAATCATTTGAGGTGGTAGGGACCTCTAAAGGACATCCAGTCCAGTTCCTCATGTAGGGTGAAGAGACCTGCTTAGAATATTTATCCCTCCCCCCTAAAAAAACAACAACAACAAAAAACAAAAACACCTAAGTTACAAACTTGGTTAAGAATTTGGTTGAGTCACTGTAAGAGCCAAGGGAAACGGCAATTTTCACCAAGAGAAGTAATGCTAAGCTACAGCCACCTAAGAGTTTACCAACAAATGGATGCAGTGATCCAGCAAACTACTTCCAAGCTTTCCTCAGGCAGGGGGGAAGCACACCAAAACTGAGTCAAACTTCCAGGTTTCCAAGGAAAAACCATATTAAAGTTCGGCAAGCAAATCCCAGTTGGTAAAACCACTGTTCTGCGGTGCTTAGCACAAGTTGAGCTGCGCGGCACGAGGAGCAATGTGACTTACCAGTGACATTCAAGCACTTGACTTTCTGCCTTTATTCACCCCCCTCGGCAGGTCAGACCGGGGCGAGCAGCAAACAAGAAGCCGTCCCCGAAGGGGGTTCCGAGGCACCGCCGCAGCCCCCCGCCTCCCGGGGCCACTCCAGCAGCGGTCGCGGCCTCCTCGGGCGGTCACGGCGGGGACGCGGAGCGCTCACCCGAGGCCGCGCGCTGCCCTTGCCGCCAGGCCGAGGTGGGGCGCGGCCTCAGCCCCCGGGCCGCTCCCCGCGTCCCGACCCCCGCCCCGCGGTGCTCACCAGGTGCATGGCGAGCGGCAGCGTCAGCAGGAAGAGCCACAGATAGAGGTGGCAGCTGTTGGTGAAGGCGCCCTGCTCCGGGTCGTGGTACCAGCCGCCGGTCAGCGCCGCCCACACGCCCTGCCCCACCAGCCGCGCCGCCGGCGACACCATGGCCGCCCCTCGCCGCCCCTCAGCCGCCCGCCGCCGCCGCCGCCATGCCGGGCGCCGGCGGATTCTCCCATGGTGCCCCGCGACGCTGAGCATCCCGCCCCACCCCGGCCGGGCCTCTCTCCGCTCGGCCCCGCCGCCGCGCCGCTCCCGGGGCCGCGCCCGGCTGCCGGCAGCGGAGAAGGGCGGCCGCTAGGAGCGCGCGGACGGACGGCGCCGCGGAGCCGCGTCCCGGAGCGCGGCGGCCCGCAGGTGCGGAGAAAGCCCGGCCCACCGGGCGGCACCGCGCGGGCCCAGCGCACCCCCCCTCACCGCCACGAGGTTATTGTACTCGATCCGCCGGGTGTTTGTCAGCCAAACCTCGGCCCTCTCGGTGGTACCCCGAGCTCTACTTTGAGTTTGACGACAACTGACCTTGAATTAGAGATTTTGTAGTACGTGAGGGGTGTCAGAAGACAAGTGTGTGTGTGGCACTGAGAGGAGGCTGGAAGCATGTGGGGACCAAGAGCAGGTGGGCCGAAGGCAGCACAGGGGACATGGGCCACATCCCTGTGGCACACCTGAGGGAAGGATTGTGAGGCAATGAATACCATTAAACAACAGTGTTTGAGAGGTAATTCACCACAGCTCAGCACAGCTCCCAGTGTTGCACACAGTGCAGCCACCTTGGATCATTGTGCTAGAACCTTGATCAGAGGTCCGAGAGCCGCACAATCAGGAGGGATGGCACTACTTCTTTCAGTGGCAGAACGCCTGCAGATGTCTGTGGGACTGCAGCCATGGGGCGAGGTATTTGATTGGTTTGTCCTTGCTGAGCAGCCTCCTAATCTGTACAAAGGAGGTGCATTTCTAGCATTGCCCTGCATGCTGTTCCATTAAATATGTTTGCATAATATCTCTCTCCCTTGGTGAGTGGAAATTTTTATTTTACCTTTTGCATAGTAAGGCAGATTCTTTTCAAAGATGACAAAGTTTGTTAACGCAAACATAACACTAGCATCAAATGCAATCGCCAGCTATCAAAAGATTTTTATACACAATCATTCAAAATATTAATTTACCAGAAACTACCAAGTTGTTTTCCACATACATACAGACAAAAGCATTTACATGCAGACTTCCAAATAATAAGAGATGGGTAAACAAAGGAAGAAATTAAAAGCTTCTTCAAAACTTTCTCTCTTCTGTATCTCAGGCATCTGGCTCAAGCAGGTTATTATTCAGAAGCCCCAGGAAGGGAGGGCTTCATTGGAGTTGGTGCAACACCGTGTCTTACTTAGGGTGATCTGTCCTCTCATCACTCACTTTCCACTCTTTTTCTGGCATAATGGTACTTGCAGGTAAGAAGGGATCCTGCAGTTCCAGCTAAGGGTATGGGCTCCGCACATAGTGCTGATGCACAGTACAGTACCTGTGGCTGCAGAGGAGTGCCAGAGGTGGAAAACGTGACCACAGACCCACCAAAAGGTCAACAACAAACTGGGCAGTGAGCTTCACCATCAGCAACCTGTGTGCTGCTCTTCTTAAGGATAATTCCACTAGGTGGTGCCATGAGAAAAGTTACAGGCACTTCACCTTGCTCTCCGTAACATTATTTCCATTACCAGTTAAGCTAGGAACAACAATCACACACCAAGATCCTAGACTGCTCCGTGCTGCAGAAACTCTGAAGAATAACCCGGGTGTAGCAATTGCAGGTGCATAACGCTACTGCAGGGAGCGAATTTTGGAATACTAGCTCTAAATAAATATTTAAACTTTTCACTGTACTGCAACCAACACCTTGTCTGACCCAAAACATTCCACAGTTAATTAGTTCCTGCAGATTCCTTCAGATAAAGTTCAAGGTGGAATTTGTGTGGCAGAACGCTTGTATTACAACATACTTTATGGCTTTTATAATAAGGCAAATATGCAGATAAGGAAAAGGTTTGCAATTATCTCTCTGAATAGCTGCAAGGCATTCTCTTATATTAAAGGAAATGGGAAAAGACTTGATAGACACGCCGGTTCTGCATTACTTCTTCTCGGTTAACATGGTTCAGTAATCACTGTAGCATTTTATTTTTGCCTAGCGTGCAGAGACATAGTTACAGCCGGGGGATGAACAGGAATGTATTAACTTCGGATAATTTTAATTTTTGAACAACTACATTGGAAATCCGGTTGCAGTACACAGCTGCAAATGCGGCGGTCGCTGAGGAACGTACGGCACTCTAGATGTGCGAGCGGCCGAGAGGCACCAAACACTGACGATTCCGCCCGGCGGCGCGGCCCGGCACCTTCCCCGCGCCCTTTTATCCACCTCAGGCTGCTCCTATAGCAGCCGCTGCACCCAGCGCCACAGGCACAAAGCTCCAGAGGCGGCCCACACCCACTGTCAGCCTGCGCGCGCGCGGAAGACACCTACCTGCCTACGCCTCCACACCCACTGCCACCCCCTCGCCAACTCCCTCCAACCCCACGCGAGCTCTCTCTGCCACGTGACGACCGGCAGCCAATCAGCAGCGCGGGACAGGGAGGCGGGAGCAGCGCCACTCCCCTCCCCACCCTCCCTGCCCGCGCTTGCGCCCTACCTGTATCAGCCCGGCGGCGCCAGGCCCCGCCCCTCCCGCGGCTCCCGCTCGGCGGCGGCAGGTGAGGATGCGGCCGGGCGGGCGCCCCCGTGGTGGCGGCTGTCGGGGCTGAGGTCGCCGCCATGGCCGCGCCGGGCGCCGGGGCGTCGGGCTCCGGGGGGCCGTGCCCGCTGTGGACGGCGCTGTACGACTACGAGGCGACCGGCGAGGACGAGCTGAGCCTGCGGCGGGGCGACGTGGTGGAGGTGCTGTCGCAGGATGCGGCCGTGTCCGGCGACGACGGGTGGTGGGCGGGCAAGATCCGGCAGCGGCTGGGCATCTTCCCCGCCAACTACGTGACCCGGCAGCCCCGCGGCGGGGCGGGCGAGGAGCCGGCGGGCAGCCTGACCGAGATCGACTTCCAGCACTTGGAGCTGCAGGAGATCATCGGCGTGGGGGGGTTCGGCAAGGTGTACCGGGCCATCTGGCGCGGCCGCGAGGTGGCCGTGAAGGCGGCGCGGCAGGACCCCGACGAGGACATCACGGCCACGGCCGAGAGCGTGCGGCAGGAGGCCAAGCTGTTCGCCATGCTGCGGCACCCCAACATCATCGCCCTGCACGGGGTCTGCCTGCGGGAGCCCAACCTCTGCCTCGTCATGGAGTTCGCCCGCGGCGGTTCCCTCAACCGGGCCCTGGCCGCCGCCGCCTCCTCCTCCTCCGCCGCGACCGGGGCCGCCCGCGGGGGCCGCCGCATACCCCCGCACGTCCTGGTGAACTGGGCGGTGCAGATCGCCCGCGGCATGCTCTACCTGCACGACCAGGCCATCGTCCCCATCCTGCACCGCGACCTCAAGTCCAGCAACAGTGAGTCCCTCGGAGAGGCGGCTGGGGGCCCGGGGCTGGGGGGCGGCCGGCTCGGAGAGCGGCCTTCGGGCCGGCTCTTCGGGCGGCTGTGGGAGAGGAGCCCTGCCGCGCCTCGAGGTGGGCTGGCGGCAGGTGGGTCTCTGCTCCTGCGAGCGGCTCGTTGGCTCTTTCGGAAAGGTTGGGGGGAAGTGGATGTGTGTGGAATACGGCAGGACCGAGTCTTGCTCTCTCAGGTAGGAAGGAGCGCAGTCAGAGGCAAAGTGGGATGAAATCCTGTTCATGGTCACAGCTGCAGTTTCGTGAGACTTCCTTTACTCGGGCATGATCTGCTACTGCTAGCTTTTACAGGACCTTGGCTCGATATAGCTTTTAAAGGAAAGATTAATCATAGAACAGCTTGGATTGGAAGGGACCTTAAAGATCATTGAGTTCCAACCCCCTGCTATGCGGTGTGTGCTGCCACTTGCTAAATCAGGCTGCCCAGGGCCCCATCCAGCCTGGCCTTGAACGCCTCCAGGGATGGGGAAGGTTTTGCTTCTGTTAATAGTAAAGGTATTGCTTCTGTTTCACTTCTGGACATCTGCATGTGGTTTTGTTTTTCGTTTGATAAAATTCATCTGCATAGTGAGCAGCGATGGGAAAAACAGTAGTTTAAAAACAGAGGAAACTCCGGTGTTGGTGCTTTCAGCCTTTGGTGTGGACAACAGCACCTAAAAGAGTGAGGGAATAGTTCAGTTCATCCGTAGTGAATTCTTCACCCATCTGTTTGAGCTGGTAGGAGCATCTAAAATAGTTGTGTTGAAGACTGGTTTCACGGGGATGGAGATGTTTATGTCTCACCATCATGGCTGTGTTTCAAACTAGTGGCCTAAAAGTGGAAATCTGTGTCCTTACATAAATGTCTGAAGCAGTCTCTGCAGTCTTGCTGCAAATTTGGCCCATTCAGAACAGAAATGTTACCCTGTTTTCAGCTGGACATCCTTAAGTGGTTAAGTTAAAATGAAAAAGCTTCATTCAAGTTTGAAGCATTTTGTTTGAAAGGCTTTTGCAGTGTGTCTTGAAGGTCATCATGCATGGATTGTTAAAACAAGGCTCAGTCATGGGACTGCTCCCGAGAACACTTTCACTATTTGTTTGATAAAGAAAGGACCTAGCTCAGCTGTATTTGTGGTTCTGATTGTAGCACAAGATGATGAACTCCTGGAACGTCGCTTCAGGGTCTAACAGACTTCATGGCCAACGCATTAAATCCTAGGCAGCTGTTAGTAGGCAGCTTGTGTCCTAGTTTACTGCGCTGCTCAGACTGAGCTGCTGTACCTTTGCTACACTCCTGATGTGACAATGGCAAAGTCCACATTTGAAATGAACTTGTAACCCTGGTTTAGCACAACAGTCAGAGCTGTGCTGGTGACTGCTGTGTACTGATTACCATTATCATCTCTGTGTATGTAGATAATGGCAGAGCATTTTAAAAATATGCTTTTAATTATAACCTCAATATACGTGCTTATTCACTGCTTTCATTATTTACTGTGGTTGCCCGTGTGATTTACTTCAGCAGCATAGTTTTCTCACCCATGTTTCTTAATCTTGGTGAAGCCTGGAGATGGTCTTGATCATCCAACTGAATGATAACATTGGAAGTCAACAGTACGGTAGTGACAGAATATACTCATTATATAGTACATATATATATATATACTCAGAATATAGTCATTAAGTTATAGAATCGTAGAGTCATATTTTACCTGAGTTTTAAGTGACTGCAAATTCTGATAGTGTCTCCTGTAGAGACAGGAGTAGAAGGCTGCTGGGGTGTGTGGTGCTTGGTGTAGGTAGCAACAGCTTGGCAATGGCTGTAGCCACAGACAGGGCTCTGCGACAGGATCTGAATGCTCCTGTTGCTCAGCTGTTGCTCACCGCTTTCCATGGTCAGTTAGTGATGGTGGTCAGTGCTATCCATGAAGCAATTCCCGTTAGTTTGCCACCGTACCAGTTTTGTGCTGGCTTACTGATTTTCACTGAGGAGGAGTTCTTCTTTAGACAACAAATTGGAAAAAAGACTTCCCTTAATATGGCATAGTAGGGGATGGTGACTAAAATATTTCATTAGCAAATACCTAAGAACTATGTTTTCAGTCCCTTCTACCAGCATATTTGATCCAGAAAAGATATATGTCAGGACTTGTGGCTGGCAAGCAATAGACAAAGCAGGCATCTTAAAGGCAGGTGTGTTATTTCTTTCCAATCCCTTCCACGAAGTTGGGATCTGTAGGGCAGAGTATCTGGCACTGTTTCGCTGACATCAAATTGACGTGACTGGTGAGAGATCCCCACGGAATGAGTAGTAGTAATGAGAGCAGTAAAATTTATTTTATTTTTTGGCAGTAATTCCTGACTTTGTTTGTATGTGCAAGTTTCTTTAGACTCCTTTTGGGAGGTGGGAATAGGTTTTTTGTTTCTGGTAAAGCAAGAAATGGGTAGACATGCAAATGTTTTCAATATTTGCAGAAAAAAAAAAAAAAACAAACATTAATGATCTTTGTGAGGGCTGAGCAAGGGATTAAAGGGTGTCTGCTGGGTTTGGTTGGTATCAGGGCTTCTTCAATTCTGGAGTCCATGTAAAAAAAAAAAAAAAAAACCTTAATATTTAATGATTACTCCAAAGTAGACAAAGCAAAGGTGTGAAGAGCACCCAGCTTTTAAGTAGGTCTAATGAAATGAAACATAATAACCATGGCTATTAATGGTGATTTGCAAATTGGCTGTGGGTGCTTAATAAAACCTTGTGCAGGTGACATGGTCATAAGTTTCTTTGGAAAAGAACAGTCTATTTTGAGAATATCTTTCTAAGAAGCAACTTTTATGATCTTAGATGCATAGATTAAAAAGATTATCTAAAATAAGGGTGGACTTTACCTAACTAAATTCTGAAGGAAAATTTGAAAGTAAATTTAAGGTTTTTCAAATTGGCATATATAGTTAAGGGATTCTGAATTAAATAGTAGTTTGAATGAAATGAAATATCTTAAACTGAAAAAACACTATCTGCTGGGTACAAATATAATCTTGGTTAGCGTGCTGGTTGATTATGAAAAGGTTGTATTCTTACTGAAAATAAAAAACACAAGTTCATCTTCAAGACCAGAAACTAACGGTGAAACAAGAGAAATGAGAAACAAGTTTGTTTTTTTTTCTTTTTCTTCACATCTCAGCAGGTTTGCTGACTCTTTCAAAGGGTGACTTTTTTTTTTATCATAGAATGTCTTGTGTTGGAAGGGACCTTTAAAGCCCATCCAACCCCCTGTTGTGGGCAAGGCTGCCCCCCCCACCAGCTCAAGGCTGCCCAGGCCCCATCCAACCTGGCCATGAGCACCTCCAGGGATGGGGCATCCACGGCTCTTCTGGGCAGCCTGTGCCAGTGCCTCACAGCCTTCTAAGTAAAGAATTTCTTCCTAATGTCTAATCTAAATCTTTCCTCTTACAGTTTAAAGCTTTTACTTCTTGTCTTATTGCTATCAGACCATATAAAACATCCCACCCCAGCTTTTCTGTAGGCCCCCTTTAACTACTGGAAAGTCACAGTGAGGTTTCCCCAGAATCTTCTTTTCTGCAGGCTGGACAAGCCTATTTCCCTCAATCTTTCTTCACAGGAGACATGCTCCAGCCCTCTGATTGTCTTCATGGCCCTCCTCTGCACCTGCTCCAAGAGCTCTATGTCTTTCTAGTGCGAGGGTCCCAGGCCTGGACATGGTATAGCCAGTTTTCTCCAGTTTTTCTCTGGAGGAGTCAAATTGTTTCCTTCTGGCAAGGATACCTCATTAATTAGGAGGCCTCAGTCAACTGTGGTTATTTAGGGGCTCAGTAGAGTATTTTCTGTCACTTTCTTAGGGATCTGAATAAAGCTAATAATATGTTCAGATAAAATGTGCAAGGCTTCATTTTCTGAAGTCTAGTGTAGGGTAAGCAGAGGTTTGTGGTTTGGGGATTGACTTCAGATTGCGCAGTACTTCTGCCTAAAAAAATGTATTTTATCTCTAATGCAGCAGCTTTGTGTACTTGTAGAAAACGTTACAAAAAGTGCAGAATATCTTGCTTATGGCATGATCCCATCCATGAATACAAGGTAAAGCACAAACTTGATTCTGTGCAGATTGTGTTTACTTGCTTAATAAACTGATAAGTACTCTATTCGTTTGTTGGAGATGGATATGCAAGTAGGGTTTGGCTCACTAATTCTTCCAGCTTCCCAGGATCCTTTGTGGCCCTCAATTTGCTAGAGTGCACTGAGTTTGTATTAAATATAGAAGTCATCAAGAACAGCTTGACTTTCAAAGACTGTTGAATAAAGCCAAGAACATAACAGTTCTAGTGAGAGCAATACTTGAAAACCGAAGAGATCAAACATACAGCAGAACAATGAAACAACAACTGGATGACCAACTTTAATGTGACATCCTTCAAAATAATCTCATGTAATAACTAAGAAAAGAGAATTTGGTTTTAAAATCTCATAGGGTGGTTTGACATGGTTTGACAGGATTCCTATTGAATCAGTTGCTTTTGATGAAGGGTGGTGTACTGGAATTTGAGGAAAAGCAAGACAAAATAACCTCTGGTTATTACTCCTATAGGTTGTTTGCAGCAGAATTGTTTGACTTGAAAACACTTCCATTTCATTTTCAGGTTGTTTTATAAGTATTTTCACAGAAAATACTTTCCCTCAAACTTCCCTACCTAGCTACTTCATGCTAGCTGTTGGGCCAGGGGTTGAGAAAGAAGCTAGATGTAAACTTATCTGCTCTCTTTACTGATTTTATTTTGAAATCACTGGGGCGCATAATCTGTCTCTTGGCTGTTTTGAAGAGGGAAGACTTGCTCACTTCACCTGTAAAGTTGTAAGGACTGCTTATACATTATTAAATGCTTGCATATTCAGTATCTTCTAATGTATGGTTATAAAGAAAAAGAAAAATCAAAATGAAATTCTATTACAATTTGTTTGGGTAGTTTTGAGAGAGAAGTAGCTTTTTTGCAGATGCGAGCTTCATCTCAAGATACCCTCTAATGGTAGTGGAACTTGTAGTTGGTTCTGTCAATTGCTATAAGCCAATTACTGTTCATCTGTTAGATTTAATTAAGACTTAAAATAAATACAAATAAAACAATAGTTTTCTGTGGGCAGGTGTTCTGCGTCTCCCTCACCTCTTCGTGATGCTCTCATTCATGGGACTTCTGCTCTTCTATTCTGTCCCATGTTCCTAGTGTCCCTGCTGGGCTAGCCCCAGCTGTCCCAGGGTACCGCCTCCAGAATAGGGGATTCCTGTCGCCTCCTCTAATAGTCTGTGTCTGCTATAATTGGCTTGAAACATCTCCTATAGCCTTGCTAACTGCTGAGCTGGCGATACTGGCTGGTGTCTCTAAGGTCTGGAGAGGAACAAACATTTGTCTGGCAGAACTGAAGTTCCTCTTCTGTAAGACTTCTGTAAAACCCATAGGAACTTGGCAGCTCCGAGAACTTGGCATTGCTTTGACTATTTTATCTGGCAGATAAAATGGTGGGACCGAAAGTAACTGGGGCATGGGGGAAGGACTGACTTCAGGAAGACTGGCTTAAAAAAGACCCTTGTCTCACTGGCAAAGAACTGCCAATCCCAGGCTGTGTTCTGAAGGTGGTCAGAATATAGATGCTTCTGCAAATGTTTGAGCCATTAATGTGTTAGCAATTCAAAATTCTTGTGCCTCATTTTTCCATGCTGTATTCATATAGGAAGTCATAGTAATTAAGTGCTACTATTCTTAATTACTTAAATTACGTAAAGATTAGAAAGTGTCCCAGGTGTACCAGCTTCCTAGCCCATCTTTAGGAGTGTAAGTAGCCCTGCCTTCTGCTTTGCACTGGAGATAACGCTGCTGCATTACAACATTAAAAACTGGTCATACATTCCTGAAATATACAGTAGGAAGGAGCGCTGGATTTGGTAATCTTATCTGATTAGTATTTAAAAAAATACCCTCATGCAAGCCATAGAAGTACAGCTGAATTTCATCAACTTGAGAAACAGCATCTCTTTTGAATCTATTAGAAGTTAGCATGGCATTCAGTTCAAGTTATGTTTTTCTCTTGAATGTTGTTATATTGCTTGAAAGTGTTACGCTTTGTTTCACAAAACGTTGCTCCCAGTGATCTGTTACATGATTTGATGTGATGTGACTATGTAGATAGGGATTTTATTTTTTATTTTTTTTTAGAGACCCTGAAGGAATGTTAGGTTCTGTGGGAGCTGCAAATGCTAAGCACCCTTTAGCTGTAGCGTATCTTCTTTCAGTGCATCAAAGGAAATGTTTTGCATTATGCCCATTTTGTTTTCACCTGTTACATTTATTTACTTGCTGCATGTGTTTGGTGCTCAAAAGAGATGCTGGAATTCAAGAAAGAGCTGTTTTAAGTAGCTGATTGCTGTGGTTGTCAGCATTGCAGTAGAAACAACTAGCGCTAAAATGTTAGAGATTAACTTCCAACTGAAAGATGTGTTTCAGCATTTAAATATAACATGCAGGGAATTAATGACTTTAGTACGTTTTCTGTCAAATGAAATTTCATAAACTACTGCTCTGTAACACAACAATTGATTGCATAGAATGTAAGCTTCCAGAGAAGTAACATCTAGCAGTTATTTTACTTGCAGATTTAAGGCTTAACTGCAGTGGTCATTTATTTGACCTTAGCCTGGTATCTTCTAAATTTGCAGCTGTTCGATGTTTTTATGGATCTCAAATCTGGACATTAAAAAGTGGAGGGAAAATTCTAATCACCTTAGACCACTGTAAATTTTAAGGGAGTATGTTCAAGTATATTCACTTGCACTCCTTAACGCTGAAAGCAAGATTCTAGACTGAAACACTAGCTGAATGTAATACAATTAATTTAAAAACATCAACTTTTACTATCTTTATTTTAACTCCTTTTTAATACAGATTTTCATTTTGATTCCCCAACTATGTATGCTGACACTTGTAGAGTTATTCCTTTCTCTTATTTGGTGTTAAGACTCTGAATCTTCAAGAGGTGCTATGATTAATCAGAAAATAATGTTGCTTTGCTCTCCTTCTGGATCTTTCTTGGTTCTTCATGTCTTTCTCCTCTCCCTCTCTTCTTTCTTCTGTTGTAAGACACTGAAGAAGCTGTTTTACTGCTGTGTTTAGACTGGTATTAGAAATTGTTCTCTTCCTGTTCCTCCTTGGACTCTCCCCTGGGAGGTTTCTGCAAGAGGCTCATTTTCACCAAGGTTTCTGGTGCCACCTTCTTGCCCAGCATGGGGAGTCACATTCTAGTCTGTAGCTCACAGGTTTCTGACTGTTTTTCTAAATTAATGATTTGGGGGTGGCATTGTAATTCATAGTGCAGAACTTTTAATTACAGTATTTGTAATGAACATTGGTATATTAAATGAAACTTTGAGCAATATTTGACTGGATTATTTTTCTTCTAAAACTGAGGTACTAGGATTTGGTCACGTTCCTACCTGTCTGTGAAAGTAGCACAAAGAGCAGTTAGCTTCCATAGAAGTCAGTGGAAAAACTAGCAGCTCAACAGCTCTCATTAACTGTTCAAATACTTACACAGTTTTGCTTGTTCTCCTAGACAGTGAAAAAATAACTTTACATGCTGATTGTAACATTTGTGTAGCGAGGTATTGTACTTACATAAACATAATGCAAAATGTAATTGTGTAACTGAGATGTGGGCATCGATAGTGTTGTTACTCTATCATCAGAAAAATAACTTGAGAGAGAACTGAGTTTTCAGTTCCAATGCTGTCCCCCCACATGCTGCTGTTGGGACTGCAAGCCCAGCATGTGTGTTTGGACCCTCCAACAAAATATTGAAATTTCCATTAAAAAGTTATGTTCTGCAACCTCAAAAGAGTGGAGAAGCAACGCATCATTGTACTGTGCTTGGATGTTGAATACTGTTTTGTGGTTTCTTTGACCTTAGAAGATAACAGCTTTTTCTTTGCAGCCTCTGTTTTTTCTTGCGTATTTTTATCACTAAGCCTGAACTTTCTTTTAAACATGCTTCAATGTTTCAAGTTCTGAAACAGTGTTGCTCTAGAATGAACCTTTGCAAGGAGTCTTTATAGCGTGAGTGTCTTCTGCCCTTGATTTTTCATTTCAGATGATCTGTTAAAATTTGAAACGTTGAAATTCAGTTCACTGATCTTCAATGATGATGCTTATTAAAAGCGCAGCAATTTTTGTTTGTTCTTATGCTTTGGGTTTTTTTTCTTGTTAGAGGTAAATTATGGCATTGAAGTAAAAAAAAAAAAAAAAAAAAAATTATGTACATACATAGAGGTATAGAACCACCAAGGTTGGAAAAGACCTCTAAAATCATGCAGTACAACTGTCCACCTCCCACCAGTAGTGCCCCCTAAACCATGTCCTTTATTACAACATCTAAACTTTTCTTGAACACCTCCAGGGATGGTGACTCCCTGGGCAGCCCATTCCAATGCCTCACCACTCTTTCAGAGAAGAAATGTTTCCTGAAATCCAACCTGAACCTGCCCTGGTGCAACTTCAGGCCATTCCCTCTCGTCCTTCTGCTGTTTCCTGGGAAAAGAAGCCGACTCCCACCTCATCACAACTGCCTTTCAGGGAGTTGTAGAGAGCAATAAAGTCTCCCCTGAGCCTCCTCATCTCCAGACTGGAAAATCCCAGTTCCCTCAGCTGCCCCTGGTAAGCCTTGTGCTCCAGACCCTTCACAGCTTTGTTGCCCTTCTCTGGACATGCTTCAGGGCATTGATGTCTTTCTTGTAATGTGGGGCCCAAAGCTGAACACAGTACTGGAGGTGTGGCCTCACCAGAACTGAGTACAGGGGTAGTATATTAAATACTAAATGACTTGGCTATCTAGGGTAGCAGTACCAAACTAACATCTGATATCATAAGTTTACATTCCTGCCTTGACTTTTTTTAAAAGAATTTTCACCATTTTTACTTTGCTTCACTATGTTACTGAGCACTTACCCTACATCAGTAACTGCTAGTAACTGGATGTGTAAATTTTAACCCATCATGAGTGCATCTCAGTGCATGTGTTTTTTATACCTAGATAGATATAAAATATTGTCTAATATCAACACAGAAGTATTCTTTCTTCTTCAAGTTTCCAGCCAAGTTTAACCTTTTTTTTTGTGGGAGGTCACAGCTCCAGTTAAATCAGTCCTAGACATGCCAGTGTTGGCTACATAATCATGCTTTGTTCTCTTCATAGCTACTAAAATCTGTGTTTTGGCAGGTGTGCTATTAACTTGGAGCTGATAAGCCAGCCCTCCCTCTGAAAAATGCAGGAGTAACTGCTTCATTTCTGTGGTTTGTTATGGGACAAATTAACCCTTAAAACTGAATATACTTTAGGTTTGTGTGTTTGGAAAATTTTCTTATTTTCTTTACCACTAGGATTAGATGTCACTAATATTTCTTATGAAACTAGTTGTACCTATTTCCTCAAGTATTATATGAAAAGAAAAAAGTTATATTTTCTTAACTCATTACTAAGTCTCTGTTAATTACTGAGTCAAAAGAGCACATTAACCCTTCCATTTTCTCTTCCCAAGAGAAGGGGTGCTGCTAAGCTTGCAGAGTTCTCATTTTAAATTAAGCATTTTGCATTTGCTATTAAAGAAGATTAGAGTCCTGGAAGTGCATAGTTTGGAGAGGCTGTTTTGCAGCTATAGAAGAAGCTACAAGGATGGGACAAAATGTTTTTTTTTCTGTCAAGTTTCATATTTAGAAATATAAAACTATGAGATCAAAAATTCAGTCATTTTCTGATTTGTTTTGACAAAGCTTTAGCTTGGCAAAAAAAAAAAAAAAAATAAATAAAACCAACAAGATTGTTCTTTATAAAATTGATAGCTTTTGTTCTCAGATGAAAGCAATGGGCAAATTCCAGATCCTTTATGGAGCGTAACCTACTAAAATCTCTCATATTAAAGGAGTTTTGTGTGAGGTGATGAGTTTCTAAGGAAACTCAATTACTATACTTGACGAAGCATCTACAACCAGAGTTTGTTTGGATTTTTAGGCTAGTTTTTCATAGCAGAAAGCACCTTCAAAAGAACATAAGAAGCTTTTTTTTGTCTTCAATTTAACCAACTAGTTCTTTTCAACAGTGTTTTTTTTTTAACAAGAAAATCAGCAAAGCTGGATTCCATCATTACATCTTTGAATAAAACTAGATGTAAAAGAGTTATATTAACTCTGAAATACTGCTTCATTTTTCCACTTCCTTATAGCACATCGTGTTTGGTTCAGTTTAGCAGCCAGCTGTGCTACAAGGCTTTCCCTCTCATCTCTAGACATAGGCCTTACTCCTTCCCGTGTGTCAGTGGATTTACACATCAATGGCTACATGTAGGTGATAGATAGGAGTTAGATCAGATGATGGATCCAGCAGGAAACTGTTCTAAACAGTTTTGTCTGGAGGCTTTATTTTTTGCTGAGCCATCTGGATAATTAACTTTCCCAAGACAACCCAGTTGCTAGACTCAGCCCGAAAAAGCCTTTGAGGATGAGAGGCTGTAACTGGAGAGGAGACTAAGATATGTATGTTAGTGACAGCCAGCTCTTAGTGAGTCTTGGCTTTGACATCAGCCCTGATGCTTCAGGTTAGTTAGTAAATCATCTTTAAAGGTAGAATGTGTTTTTGTTTATTTATTTTTAATGTGAATATCTATTTTTAATTTGTATACTCACATAAACATTTTCTAACCTTCTTTGATTTCAAATTGATATTTTTGTGCATTATATATTCTAACATAAGCACATCAAATGCGACTTTATTTTTTCGTGGTCTGTATAAAGTAACAAGAAAGTATGTAATTGACAAATGTAATAAGTTACAGTCAGGGAAAGTAAGCCAACTACATAAATAATTGCATGCATTCAAAAGCTGTGTAATTTCCTCATTAGCCTGAAATATCAAAATACATTTAGTGATTTTCTATTTACTGCGAGAAGATAGAATGGAAGTTCAAAACAAATTTGAGTTAAGAAGTATTGAGAAGGTTATTTTACTAACGATAGCTACATTAACTTGACAGCTGGCTTCTGAATGAAGGGAACCTCTTGCCCCTGGATGTCATTTTTGGGAATATGGGCCTCAGCTGCATTGTCTTCTTGAATTCTGTTATGTTGTTTGGCATGCATTGGTTTTGTTTTGTTCTGAAGGGAATGGTCAGATCTTGAACTTGGGGTAAGGAAGGTGATAGTATGTTTTCTGCAAGTTGTTTTGGTGGTTTTGTTTGTTTTTTTTTGGAGGCTTTACCTGATGCATTATATATTGGCTATGACTCTCCTTTTGCAGCTATATATATATAATAGCTCTGGTTTGCCTCACCTTTTGTGGTTTGTTTGATTTTTAGGAATAGGAAGGAATTGCTTGAAAAAAAAATAATTCATTATTTCCTAACACAGTTGATGGTCTTTAAGGAATGAATGAGCACTTTGCTCTGTAGAGCTTGAAACTGCAAACATTCCTTAGCCAGGAATGACTGATTTACCACCAGACTATTACTCCTAGTAGTTCTTAGCACGTCTTTCTGGTCTCCCTTCATTTTGGTCACTGTTTTTATTGCATAGCTGCCTTTTAACAACTAGTAACAAGCGAAGAAGAAAAAGCTTAAAAGATCACTTAAAAACAAAGTAATTGCTGTGTTTCTAATAAGTGTGAAATTTCCTGGTAAGTGCAGCATAACTGAGTGGTTTGAGTTTTAAATCCAAGTTTCAGCATGGACTGATTTCCATGTAATTGCAAAATTGTAGAGAAATTGCTGCAGTGAAGTAACTTTTCATAAGTGTGAAACTTAAATAGGAGAACTAATCTTGGTATTTTGCTAAACAAAGAACTTAACAATGTTTAGAGTACAGTCTGCTTTTTTCTCTAATGCAGAATCCAAATCCTTTTCAGAATTTACTGTTGAAACAATAATTAATGTCTAATTACAAATGCTTGTTACCTCTGGTGCTTTCTCTTAAGGCACAACAGAAATTTCTGGTTTGCGTTACAGAACTATCAGAATAGCAAGTGAAGTACAGATGGCAGGCAGGAAAATAACTCGCAGCATCTGCAACCCGTGCCAGTAACTTGTTAAAACGGCTTTTCTCTCAAGTTTCCATTTGCCCAAAGTTGCTTTAATAATGGTTATTAAAGAAGCAAAGGGGAAGCAAGAAATGGTGATGCAAGGCATGTTGCAGCTGTTGAAATTGCTCCTTTTTCCTTTTCTCTCTCCTTTTCTCCCCTCCATTCTTGCAGACAGTCAGGCGAGCCTTTGTCATTCTAATATTTTTGCTGCTTTCTTCTTTATGTGGCCCACTATGGGATGTATTTTTCTTATGTGGTTGGTGCGTATTTGTAAATCCTTGCTATCAAGGACATTTTCTGTCAAGTCTTGTCTTGTTTTGGCTTTCCATTTGGGAACACTTTGTTCAGGACTTCTTAAATATATGTTGGCTCATGTGAAATAGGACTATTTTTTTTAAGCTAGATGTTCTTAAACAAATGCGTATAAGACCAAATTGTTGAGCTGCTTTCAGTGTTGTATGAAAAACAGTTACATGTCTGCTGTGAAAGGACGAAGGATAGAGGAGCACAGTATTCCTATAATACAAGGTAGAGAAATGTGTCCTGTGTATGTAATCTCTACTTAAGGGATGAAATTAATAGAATCATGAAATGGCCTGGGTTGAAAAGGACCTCAAAGATCATCGAGTCTCAACCCCCCTGCTGAGTGCAGTGTCACCAACCACTAGATCAGGCTGCCCAGAGCTACATCCAGCCTGGCCTTGAATGACTCAAGGGATGGGGCATCCACAACCTCCCTGGGCAACCTGTTCCAGTGC
Source organism: Numida meleagris (assembly GCF_002078875.1). Lineage (NCBI taxonomy): Eukaryota > Metazoa > Chordata > Aves > Galliformes > Numididae > Numida > Numida meleagris. Next base: position 39,011,978 of record NC_034411.1, on the reverse strand, counting down.
GTCACCACCCTCTGAGTGAAAAACTTCCTCCTAATATCTAACCTACAGCACCCCTGTCTCAGTTTAAAACCATTCCCCCCTGTTCTATTGCTATCCACCCTCGTAAACAATCGTTCCCCCCCCGTTTATACATTCCCTTCAAGTACTGGAAGGCCACAATGAGGTCTCCCCAGAGTCGCCTTCTTCATCCAAACTAAACAAGCCCAGTTCCTTCAACCATTCCTCATAGGAGAGGTGCTCCAGCCCTCTGATCATCTTAGCCACCCTCCTCTGAACTCATTCCAAGAGCTCCATGTCTTTCTTGTGCTGGGGCCCCCTGGCCTGGACACAGTACTCCAGATGGGGCCTCACAGGAGCCCAGTAGAGGGGGACCACCACCTCCCTCTCCCTGCTGGCCACTCCTCTTTTAATGCAGCCCAGAACATAGTTGGCCTTCCAGGCTTCCAGTGTACGCTGCTGGCTCATGTCCAGCTTCTCGTCCACCAGGACCCCCAAGTCCCTCTCCGCAAGGCTGCTCTCGAGGTCTTTTTCTCGAGGAAATTCCTTTGTGGATGGAGAGCTAAACTTTCACCAGTGAGGTGATCGCAACCTAACAGAGGCTGCAGAGGTGAGGTGCTAGCTCTAACAGCTGCTACCCTGAGAACTGGCAGGAGAAAAGCAAGGTAGCTAAGAAGCAGTGCTGTAAAGACAAATGGATCACCCTTTTATAGATTGAAGACATCCTGATCAGTTCATGTTTTCACTGTGGTATTTAATTTGCAGTTGAAATGCTTAGTGGAGCTGCACGAGACTTATATAAAGTGTTGAAATTTAAATTTCTAATTGCAGTTGGAACCAACAACTCAAAGTAATGGAGATAGTTCGCTTAATATAGACAAGGTGCTGTGTTTCACTAGCTGAATACGTGACCTGTTTAAAAAAGTTTTGTTTTGTTTTTTTCTCCCTGTTAGTTCCCAAGTAGAGATACAAGGTTTCCCTACCGGTATTGTTGCATGTTGATTTAGTGAATTACCAGGAACCAGATTCACTTGCAAACAAATGGAGAGGGAACTGACTGGGGGGAGCTGTAGGGGGACCACAGTAGCAGCATTGTCAGGACAATCTTTTCTTGGCAAGTAGGGCTGTATAGTAGAAGCTCGCTCTTTCTGGTATGCTCTTCAGAAAGACTTTATCAGTGGTGGTAAATGGAGTGGCACGTAGGCACTCAACCTGTAATCACATTGACTTAAATAGCTGTAAGATTAAGTACCTTTTGTTAGTGAAAAATGCAACAGTCAACTGCTTAGAGAATGGTAGATAAAGGTAGCTAGTAACTGCTAACTCAAGAAAGTCTGCGTAACTCTTCATTTTTACTAGTAACGAAACAGATGCTATGAAGAGACTACAGTGGAAACTGTAGAATATAAAGAAGAGAGGAGGGATCCAAATGATTTCAGTGTTTCAGGTTAATTCCTGTAAATCTCGGCATTAGAAGTACACCTAAACTCCCTATGTAATTATTCGATCCTTTGACTTGGCTTTTCTAAGAATACCTTGTGTAGCTGCTTAAACCAGTTGTGTCACTGATAATGGTGTGCTTAAAGTGTTGGAATGCATTATGAAATAAAATTGATTTAATTACACAAAGTCTTTGGATTACAAGATTTGGATTTCTTGTCAAATGAGAGATTGAATTAAATGCTGACTTCCGGATAGTTTGTAACGCTGGAGAAGTATAATGACCTGCGTATTTTTAGTAACAAAAAGGACACTGAGACTGCAGGAAATAACATTAAAAGAGTAGCATTGAAGATCTGAGTACTAGGTGGCAGTTTACTGGTTGTGCTGCCAACTTAGAGGTCTGTCCACAATTCCCCAGTGCTTGCTGTAAATACTGTTTCTGAAACTACATATGTTTTTAAAACATAAAAAGGAAAGGGACTGAGACAAGAAGGTGAGCTCTTTATATAAAGATGTGTGTTAAACAAAATGCTTGCAGTTGAAACAAGTGGTTTCAATTCCTCTTTGGAGGTTCAGCTTAGTACTGAAGCTTGCACTGAGGGTGTAGTTCTGGACCTGTCTGAGTTTGCATCCACCCCAGGAATTTGTCTTGTCTAAATATGCTCTTCCCCACTATTTCTTGACCACTTACTTCCTGGCTGTATCTCACAGCAGTAATATTCCGTGTCTTCAAAAAAACAATTGGATCCCTTCTGCATTTCTGTAGTCAGTCAGTTCCTTTCTTCTTTGCCCTTTTTCTGATGGGTAGCAGAACCCTGTGCCTAACCTTCAGTTCTCTGTTTCTTGGAAGACACCCATCTATGTCTTGCCTCTCACTTCAATTTTTTTTTCATCCCAATATATTTTCAACCCAAGCTCGCAAAAAAAGAGAATGAATCAGAGAAAGCAGCTCTTGACCAAATGTGGCCAAGCCTGGCCTGCCACTTTATGCATCTCCTCTAACCATGGCTGCTGCAGTTGTTGTCTTACCTTTTACGCTCAGTAGCTCAAAGCAAGTTTTACTGCTGGAGACGAAAGAGTTTTAGATGGAGCAGAGAGCGGGAGAGAGGTAGAAAAGGGAGACGGCACAGGAAAAGGAGAGTGGGAGCAGAAGGGTGGGATGTTACTGGGACTTTTGCCTCTTTTCAAGCCTGACTTCTGTGATATTCCTGATGGATAATGGGTGTATGGGAACAAAAGTGGTTCTGTAGTGATGTTGCCAGTTTGGGTTTAACTACAGGAATGCAGAATTGGAAAGAGTGGGCTAGCCCCACAGGTCCAGTGCCATTGCACTCTGAGTTTTAAAGTGTGCAGAATGTTTAATCTGCATACTGCTGCTGCACCATAAAATGTTTGCAGGGTGCTTTAAGATCTGTAGAAAAAGGCTCCAGTTGTAACTGATGAGGCAGAAAGCAAGCAGGACAGATTAATGGCATTGCTATTTAAGGAACCAGTAGGTTTGATAGGAGAATATGTTACGTTTTGTGACATTGTGAGGTTTAAGCTGTGCTGTACACTGTGTTGGGAGTAGAGGGACAGCATAAGGGAGGTGGGAGAACAGAGATGTTATCTTGCAATATGATATGAAGCTCTCCCCACTCCTGCAGCTCCAGATCTAGAACTGAGTTTAGTCACGAGCACGTGAATAAAATGGATTGGGCAGGGTAGCTGGGAGAGTATTGTATTGGTAAGAGCACCAGTGCTGTAGACCTGCATCCTGTTCATAGACATGGCTGATTTCTGCTCTCAACCATTGTTTAGCCTAGTGAAAAGGACAAGCTCTTCTTACTTATCTAAATAAGAAACATGACCAGCTCCTCATTATTCTGTTTTCTGTGCCTGCTTCAGTTTAAGTTCCTGTTGTTGAACATATATATGCAGTTCCAGTCATTCAGTATTTCATGTGAAGTCTTATGCCTTGTACAGTCCTAATGATACTTCTCCATTTCTACCGAAAAAAGCCTTTTTTTAGCACCTTTTAGAATTGCGTGAGCTACTTCTGCAACTGTGTGCAGCTGCTGTTTTGGTTCTCCTTCTGCTAGGCAGAACAGCCTGACCTTTCCTCTTCCTCCACCTCTGCTTTATAGCTCTAGATTTTGCTGGTCATCCCTTCCAGCTTTGCATGTGCTCCTAATGTGATGATCTGGTCTTCTTCAGTACGAGCTTTGCTGTCGGTTCTTGAAATGCACTTTGCATTTTTCTTCTGATTGCTTATAGGCATGTGGAGCAAGCCTGCTTCCGAATAAACACAGTAATGGTGTTCTGATCCTGATAACATGCCTTGTAAGATCTTCCTTTATACAGCTCTTGTATAGATTTCTTTGCTTAATTCTTATTCTGTTCATATGATTAAACTTCCTAAAATGTTCTTGCATCTGATGAGGTCTGCTACCTTAGCCCTTTCTAGGAAACCGTCTGTCAGGAAAAACCTAAATTATTTCATAACTCTGAGCTTCTTCTTTCAGTGATGTATATAAGCAATACTTGGATTTCCAGTTTCTCTTTAGTAACATTAGGTACTTAAAAAGTTATTTTTGTCTGTATGGTTAAATAGAAATTTGTTAAGGATGCTGTTAGAATACTCACATATGCTTGCTGCACTATCAAGAAATTATTAAATTTTTAGAGCATGCACAATATAACTACCAGTTTCAATGCCACTTCACTACATAGCATTTATACTTTTTCTTCTTTCATTTACATCTCATGAAATCATTGAAAATAGCGTGCAATGGCATCCCTTTGTTCCCCGGTTGTAAAAAGTTCTGGGCACGTGCCGTGTCTTATATTCAGGCAGCGCCCAGTGTGTGGTACCCAGACCTCTGGTGCTATCATGTTAATAAACTGACTTTATCCTTCTCCCCGGGAGGTGAGAACAGGGAGATCCCAGCCACACTGTGAGTTGTTTGAACTTCGGAATTGAGTTGAAAATGGTGTAAACAATAGGAAACATTTGTGGCCTCAAAATATGGAGTCAGATGTTGATTTCTGGCCGTAGGACATGCGGTGTTTGACTAGCAGGCTAAGATAAGGTTTTATGTTGGTTTGACTGACGCAAAGCATTCTTATCACGTGAGACTTAGTCTCCTGCTAATAGATTTTGAATCATTCAGAAACAGTCAGTTTTGCTTATATAAGTATGAACTTTGCTCTTTGCAGAGAACGTAAAGCCTGAAAAATGTTAAAATAAATCAGAAAATGCTGGACTGGCTCTCACCAAACTGAATATTGGAGGTGAATCGGAGCCTGAAAAGACAACTCGGTGGGTTTGGGAGAGCAAAATGCAGGGGCTGAGTGAGCGGGGTGAGCAGGATGTTGCAGAAATGACTGCTTTCAGATGGGAAGCCGCACGGGGGTGAACAGCAAGGGCTGGGAGGCTGCTGTGCGGGAGGCACCGCCTGGCACCGTCCGTCTGTGCTGAGCAGTGTTACCGCTCCTCCTGTGCGTGCCCCAGCCGCTCTCTGGACCACGGCCGGAAGCGGAAGCACAGATTGCAGAGGAACGTGGTCCCTCCGTAGGATGAAACCTGGCTGCCTGCCAGTTATTACCTTTTGCAAGACTGACTGTTTTTGGTTTCGGTCACATTGACTGACAAGGAATGTCAGGAATTCTGCTGAACATGTTACAAATGGAAGAGCAAACAATAGGTCTTTGATTCAAGTATAACAGTTATAAAAACTCTTGCATGAATTTAACTTGTTCTGGTGGTGCTGACTTGGAGCTCGTAGTTTCTCTACACCATTTTGGCCTTTGTTTCTTCTCCTCTGTGTTAAGACGCTTACTGAAAATGGAATGTGGGCTCTGCCTTTTCTAATCTGGAGTTGACATCATTTTTGAAATACTTGTAATTAATCTGAACCACTGAAAATGATTTATTGCAATTGGAAGCTCACCAGTTTTTCTTCTATGAGGCAAGATCATTCTCCATCTGCTTTGTCCCAGTGCTTTGCCTTGAACTGCACAGTACGCATGCATGGAAAACACACGCATTAATGATTCTTATTTGTCATTCAGCCTTTGAGCTTTGTCCCAGGAGGTCATTGCAATGGAAAAATAACGCAAACAGTTACTACCACTGACAGTGACAGAGGCACTGAATATGGATTTAAGATTGTAGTGCCTTAATAATGAATCTTTAGCACCTGTTGTCTTTCCTCTGCTCTGCTTGAACACAGTAAGCCCATTCATACCTTCCAACACTCTTTTATGAAGCTGTATTACAAGTTTGCCAATAGTGTTGTGTGACGTAGTCCATTTTTTCTGATGAGAAGCTGTGAACAATCTCTACCTACAGCTTTCTTCGTTTGGTGCATATTAGCTGGTTTGTCACTGATCTGCTTCTTTTCCTTCTGAAAAGCCTGAGTCTATTAACTGCTCTTGGAGCTGATAACAGGCTGTTGAGAGCACCCTGGTTGTGTCCTTCTTTATGCTTCTTTGAGTTTTATTATACGCATTTTGAGATGGTGAACCCAGGATTGGGTGCATAATGAGGGATTAATTTTATGCACTGAGATAATGTTTCCTGTTTTGTTTTCTAGATCTTTTATAAAAATTCTTAACATTTATTTTAGTTCTTCTACTGCTGTTACTTTTACTACTTCAGAATCTTGTTCCAAAGTGAATCCCATTTTCACAGCCTGTCATCATCTGTGGGATGTTAGTACTCTGTGCTTTCTTAAACTTACTTGCTTTCTTCTCTTCTTGGTGAATCTCTTGTACTTGTTCAATATCTGCTCACATAATTGCAGAAAAGTTGTGACGCTGCAGGTATTGCTCCCTTTCTTTACTTAGAAGTGCTTGGAATTATCAGTAAGCTTGTTCATTTTTATTTAAAAAAAGTTAATAGTATTTTCACAATGTTTAGATTATACAGTTATTTGCAGAAATCGAAACTGTATGTGAAATTAATAACAGGAATGGCTGTTTTGTTTTGATTCCCATTTAATTTACAAACTCAATCTTTTGCAGTTTTATTGCTAGAGAAGATGGAACATGATGACATTTGCAATAAAACTTTGAAGATTACAGACTTTGGTCTGGCTAGAGAATGGCACAGAACAACCAAAATGAGTGCAGCAGGGACGTACGCATGGATGGCTCCAGAAGTTATCAAGTCCTCCCTGTTTTCTAAAGGAAGTGATATTTGGAGGTAAGAAGTGTTGATCTATTGAAGACCATATTCAGTAGAACTAAGCTGAGGTTTTTGAATGAATTTCTATTTGAATTTTTTTGTTGGTGGATTAGTAAGTTATCTCAATATATGGCAGGTGTAGATGTTCTAAGAAAAAATACTAATTTTTCAGCATATACTTCTACTTCTGATCTACCTTTAGTTACTCATGACTTAAAAATTTGGAAGAAAGAGAGGGAAAATAACAGAAAAGCGTATTTTTGGAAAGAAAGCAAGATCTCGTTAAGAGAAACCCTTAAAAATCTGTTGGTTAAGTAATTTATCTGGAATATTAATATAAAGAATGATACACTCTTGATATATTACCATATGATCGATCAGTAATGGTATGTTTGCTCTATATCAGATGTCTGAAAGGTCTCGTTCTGCATAAAGAAATGGGACCAGCCATCCCGTTGCCTGCCTGTTAAATAAAAATATGCAGCAAACCACAACTTTGCCAGATTTTAATAAAAGTTTGTACTGCTTTCTAGGAATCTAAAGTGTAATCATGTGTAAGAGTAAACAGCTGACTTGAGTTCTTATGTTCATAGAGATTTTGCTTCTAGTAACTAGTGAGAAGAGACTGTTCTCAAAACCATTTTAAGCTGTTTTCTAATTTGGAAAATGGGCACCTCCCTATGTTAAGTTTGTGAATTTCTCATTAAAGGCATTATGGTGGATCAGATAAATAATGTGACTCTCAATGCTGATGCTGCTTTTAAGCGGTGTAGTATGGGATACATGTGTCGCAGAAAGGTAATTTAGGGGAATAGTTGTGATTGCACAATAGCCTTTAAAAGCTATAGTAACTTGTTCTGAAAAGTCTACATTTCCTTTCTTTTTAAGGTGTTTTTTCTGTGAAGGATCTAAGGAAGCTATGTGGGGAAGGAGGGGAGGACTTCACTCTGTTTTTTCATGCCTTTTATGCATGCTCTGTGTTGTATAGTTCTTAAGTATGGTCCCATCTTGTGTAGATGCTTGATATTCTACAGCATGAAGTAGCACTTTCAGCATTCTCAGGATGATTCTGTATCTGCACTACTGTTTTGTGACACCCATTTGTCTGGAACTGATTTTCAGCATGTTATTTACATCAGTCTGAGTTGATGACCAGTTGAGAAACATCATTGGCTTCATTCTTTTTTCCATTCTTTCTTCCTTTTTTTTTTTTCCTTTTTCTTTTGCGGGGTGGAGTTTGGGTGTAGGCATTTTCCCTAATCAGCTGTATTCCGTGCTTAATTACAGGTCCTGTCCAGTCTTGTTGCTGTGATTTTAGGTATCTGAGGGGGTATGCTTTGGTGCAATTATTTTATATTCTGCTGCAACATTAGTTTACATTTTTGGAACCTACAGTATTTCTCTTCTTCGCCTTCTCTCCTGCACGCCTCTCTTGTAAAAAATGTAAGTATTTAGTTCAATGATGGACTTCTAACAGGAGAGGTTTTTAAATAGAAAGGCTCTGTTTTACAATATAGTTTAGTTCTTCTTGGCTTCTAAAGGTTTTCTGCTTACTGCACCTCAATCTGTTCTGTTGCTTATCTTTACTCTTTCTTTAAAAGAAAAACAAATAATATTGCAAATCTAGTATACTCTTGTTATTGGAGTGTTTTTATTTTAAAAACATTCGGATTACAAATGTAAGTATGGGTCTCTTTAAGACAAGAACATATTTAAGGAACGTTTTAAACTGAAGTTACATGTACTGAGTTTCCATAAGATGTCTCTAGACCACTTATTAAAAACAAACAAAATCATGAGCAGCTGAGGCTGCTCAAATATGATTGCACTTGCAAGCAGCATTCCAGAATCAGCCAGTGCTGGGGTTTGTTATGGCTGGGTTTTCATGCGTCTTGCAGGCAGCATTTTCTCAGGTGTCATCCTAGGTAGCAGGGTGCATTCTTTCCAGGCCCTGAACTTGTATCCTTTTGCTTCACAAACCCAAATTATAACTACTGGTTTGGGGAATCTGGGATTATATACAAAAATAACAGCAAAGAAGAATTCCACTTTTTTTTTTTTTTTACCCCTATCCTTCCATCATTTTTTGCATATTTCAGTCTTGGTATGTTGGTCTTATGTAAGAAGCCTGAAAGTGCAAGCTCTCGACAAAGTCAGGAAGCTCTTGCTGAATAGCTGCCTTTGCCTGGCATGTTCATATGCTCTTTGAAGTGATTCATGTAGCAGTACGTAGTGACCTCTGCCTTAGAAGATAGGTTGTGGAGTAAAAGAAACTTTGAGAACTTTAATTACCTCCATTTTGATCAGCTTTTAAAATAGATTGAAACAGCAAGTTATTGCTGGAATGAGATGTAGAAAGAAAGGCTTAAATCACATTTGACAGCAGGAGAATAAATTGTAGTGGTCAAAATGTTTAAGGAGCAACTTATTGAAAGCATCCATTTGTGACCTTAATGTGTAATTCGAGTGTATCATGCCTGTATTTTTGGGATTTTTGTTGTTGTTTTTTATTTTCCCAAGATTCAAAAGGAGATGGGTTTTACTCCTTACTCTTTTACAAAAGGTATTTCTTAGAACCTCTGACTGTACACATAGGATGACTGTATGTGGGCTGGTGAACTTTGATGCACTAAGTAGCAACTTCCGTTGTTGAGTAATAAGTAGTCATTGTCCTGGATAATGATGGACTAGCACCTCCCAAAAAATCTAGCATGGTAGGACTAGGACATCTGTAGAATTCCACCACAGCCCACGCTGGCTCTTGGTACTTGAAGTTAAGAGCACTTTCCCTAAAAGAGGATTTTAAGCTGTTACAGTGTCAGTCTGCTAAAGTGCTACAGTTGCCTTTTTGGCACTATGGAAAACTACTTACTGTTAAAGGCTAAAACTGTAAATGTACCTGTAAATGTAAAATTAATGGTGCAACACAAGTTTTTATGAAAGATGATTCCTTTTTAGTTTATTATGTTATTTTTCTGCTTAACTTCAGAATTCATGCTAAAAAAGGTATAGAATAGTCTGAAGGGAATTCCTTGAGTGAAAAACAATCTTCACTTGCTGTGAAAGATTATTTTTTAATGCTTTGTCTAAACACACAAATGAAACATACTTCAGCAGAATTTTTCCATCATATATAAAACTTGTACATACTTCAGAAAATGTTATATTTATTATTGTCACAAATACAACTGTTTTAAAATGAAATTGGTCTTTGGAGTCTGAGCATATGAGCAGGTATATAGATTAGACTGAAAAAAAAAAGTGCGAAATGATTAAGAAGCCTAAGGTATTTTTTATTTTATTACTTTTTTTTAGGAATAAACAATACTCCATAGCTTTTAATTAATGGTTAGTCCTGTGAATTCATTAATTTCTTAAAATTTTATGATAGCTAAAACTTCTTAGATAAACAGAACTTAGATAAAGAGCACTGCTATTTAATTCAAATTGCTTCCTATGTAGTTACCATGCATGTAAAAAAATAAAAATAAAAAATGTTCAGTTTGTGCTGAAATTGTGTAGTTTACTGTTTTATTTAGTTATTTAGTTATTCAAGTGGTACAAGATCTTGTACAATGCTGAATGGCATTTTCATGAAAAAGGCAGTGATAGGAAAACATCACTGGTGTATGTTCTTCTCCTGTAGTTGGGGTTGTACTTCTAGTACTAAGGAATACTAGGTAAGGTACAAAGTAGGGGTGTTGGTTATTAAGAAGTACATAGCCATTGCCTCCCTCACCAGTGCCATGAGCATTTTTCTTCATGTAGGAGACTGGGATCCCATCCTGCAAAACTTACAGTAGATAAATTTTTCTCTTTGCCTACTCATTTCACCATTCAAAAGCAGCAATAGGTGTGCTTTGTATCCTTATTCTACACATAGGAGTTCGCTGACAGGAAGAGAAGAGAATGAAAAGTCCACTTTAGGCTTCCATACTACAAGGAGGAATTCCTTCCACAGAAATGACAGTGAAAGTTGTAAGTCTCAGTAGTATTGGAATAGGAGATCTAAAATAAAAGCAACTAGTATGCTGTCCCAGTGTTTTGCAGGGGGTTGGGTCATTTATGCAAACACTGGATATGTAAAGCCAAAGACAGTAAAAGCAACACCTGGCTTTTCATCGAGAATGGAAAGTATTGCAGAAATTCTTATGGTTACTGTTGCTGAAATGGGAATGTCTGTGATTTTGATTTCGCTACCTGGCAGTAAGAAAAGGTCTCTTCTCACCAGCACTTCTCACAGGAGATAGTGCTATTTTTCTTTCTATAGGGAAGTTTGTTGTGTGTGTAGCTCTTTCTCAATCTTGTCAGATTTGTAGGAAGAGGAAAAATTAACAGGCCTTTATATAAAAAACAAGGGATTAGATATGCTGGTTTTTAGTCTGTTTTAATTAGGAAAAGAAAAGAAAAAAGGCATGTACATCTAGGTAAACTGTGAAATGTCTGGAAAGGTGTATGGCCTGAATGCTCTGCTGAGGTGGTGGGGTTTTTTGTTCTTTTGTTGAATTTAGTGGAGAAAGGGTTGCTTGTTTTCCACTGGTTCAAACTTCTCATCCTAAGTGAGATTTACATGACACTAGCGTTTATAGAAAAGTGGCTTCAGGTCATATTCTGAGTCCTTGGCGTCAATATTTTTTCAGCTAGCATGTGACAGTAGGGTAGGATTGCAACTAAGTCGCATTGAATTTGATTACTTGCTACTGATGAGAAGGTGCGAGATGACTGAAGTAGAGTTGACTCTTTAAGGCATTCACTTTGACGTGGGAAATCCTCAGGAATTTCAGTACAAGGTTGAACACATACATACTTGTTTATTCTTGAGTAAATAAGGTGTCAGTATTCTGAAAAATAACAGTTTAAAAAATTACTTTTTGTAGTTACGGAGTGTTGCTGTGGGAACTGCTTACAGGAGAAGTTCCTTACCGTGGCATTGATGGCCTTGCTGTGGCTTATGGAGTTGCTGTCAATAAGCTTACATTGCCCATTCCATCTACCTGTCCTGAACCATTTGCAAAACTAATGAAAGGTACATATGTTTTTTTTTCTACCTATGTATTTAAATAATTATGGGTTTGAGGTATGTATCCTTGCCTGTAATAGTCATAGGATTCAAAGTAAACACTTTATTTGATAATGCACTGCATACAAAACTATTTCGCAGCAATCTGGTATTACAGACCGTTGAATGCTTCTGAACAAGTCACGCAGTATTACAATATACCACTTAAGTTTTTCAATGGTAGCAGAGTATATTTTTTCCCTAGTTTTAATGATGTGTTTTTCCACTCAAATTGCATTAATTCTCCTAAAATATGGGTCAATGCAAGATAAATATGATAAATTCCTAAAGGGAAGAACTGCAAATAGCATTTCTCATTATTTTTTCCTGAATGTGAAAAATGTTTTTGAAATGCTCAAGAGAGAAATAACTCTTGCTCACTAATGGCTATTTCCTCATGTGTAATCTCTTTACATTTCGATAAGTACCATTTCTATCTAGTACTGCCAGTTCAGCTATTTGAGATTCTAAAGACTGAGGTGAAAAAAATCTGACTGTAAACTGAAAACAGTCTTTAATACAAGTAGGTAGATGTCACTTGTGGAAATAGATCTAGGGAAGCCTGGCAGAACAAGGTTATAGTGCATTATAACTTAAAGTACAAAAGCGAGTAACTGGAAATTCATTTTATTCTTCAAAAAGCTATATGTACTGTTAAGCACTGATTGGATTGTAATAAATTCTAGAATGCTGGGAGCAGGACCCTCATATCCGACCATCATTTGCCATAATTCTTGAAGAGCTTACTGCCATTGAGGGGGCAGTTATGACTGAAATGCCTCAGGAATCTTTCCATTCCATGCAAGATGACTGGAAATTGGAAATTCAACAGATATTCAATGAATTGAGGACCAAGGAAAAAGTAAGTTCATTTTCCAGTTGCATGGCAGTGAAGGAAGGGTATGTGTGTTGTGATACGGCAGGTTTGAATGTTTCAATTGTGGCTTATCAAAATAATGCTAGAAACCTCATTTAGTGGTGAGACACAAGTGAGAGGATAAACTACATGGAGAAGATTTACTCTCATTAAAACAAGTTGTTAATTTAGTTACCTATTTTTGTTGGTGGATGTACTATTCTTAAATTCCATTAATATGTTTCTCACCAGTATTTTCTGATAACACTTTAACTGACTTGCAACAAGCTTACTTAAAAAAAGATTTTATTATTGGTTTTCTTGAATTACAGACAACTTGCTTTTCTCCTTTTTTCTGTAACCAAAACAATACTGAAACTGTAATTAGAGGTACTTCAGTTGTAGCAAAATGCTAAGTTTGATAGGAACCAATATTATTGTAGTGAGTGAGGGTTATGGTGTGATTAGCTCATTCATTAATACAGTTAGAAAGGCAACATATCTCCACCTGCTTCCCCAAAGAAGGAATGAGTATTTGAATGCATCGCTTATCAAACAAACCAGAGTTTATTTACCTGATTTTTATAACCACTGCAAGTTTTCATGGTTTTTAGTTCCATAAATTTAAGATGCTAATAGCTGTGAGTAAAGAACAGATTTTTCATGAGATCACTCTGTTAATACCTCCATTTAACATAAACTTTGTAGTTTAATTATGGTTTTGAGCTATAGGAGCTGGCCAATCAATTCTTTTTCCATTTCATTTAGAAACTAGGACAGTACCAAATGTGAAAACTTACTCTGATGTGTAAGAGGATTTTATTAACAAACATTGTCTTTAATCAGTTAGACCTGTATCCTACTTAAAAAAAAAAAAAAAAAAAAAAAAAAAAACACCTTGAGATCTTGTTTTCTTATAGGCAAGCTGACTGGCCTTAATAACATTGTTCTTCAATTTTCATCAAACAATGCATATGAGATCTGTCAGCCTCACAGATGTACATAGTTGCTTACCATCCTAGTTATCTATTCTCTATCTTGTTGGTTTTTTTGTTGTTGTTTTTCCCTCCTTCCTGAATATTATTAAATGTCAAGGCCACCAGTCCAGAATCCTCTGGCTGTTTCTCTTTTAAAACTCTGGGATGCAGTGTCTGAAAATATTAGTCTTCATGTTTTGCTTTTAGTTGTCCTTTTGGATCACAGTTAGAAATGCTTTTAGCAGAAATGGATGCCTTCTTTTCAGATCTCTTGCAATGTTACTATTGCCTGGTATATATTGTTATTTTTCATGAAGCAAATCTTACTGACTAAATCAAGCTGAGTATTAGTGTGGATTTTTTGTGGAAAGAGTTATATTTTTGGTGTAAAAGTGAATTAAGCCTAATTGGGGAGAGAAAAAGATGAAATGAATTTGCTTCTCATATGCCAAATTAAGTGCACCTCCAAGTGCATCTGCCCTAATTAGGTAAACTTGTTGAAGAATGAAAGCATGTAACTTTGACTTATACAAGTTATTCAAATATTTGTGCTTACTTAATTTAGCACATTATCAATTTTACTGACAGGTACTAGGGAGAAAGTCAAATCTATGAAGCATTTATATAATAATTATAATAAAATGAAGAAAGAACAACAACAACAACCCTGTGTGGAGTCTCATTCCCTGTGAAAGAGAAACTTCTGTAGCTGGAGGAATTTCCTCAAGGGCTTGCTGTAAATGAGTGATGGTGACACCCACTTCAAGAAAAGATTGCAATCTTTTGTTATGAGCATTCTTGAGCAACTTAAATATAGAACTCTTTCCTAGCTTCCTTATAATGAATGTTGTAATTGGAGAGTGGTGTAAAAACATTGCATAACTAATTGCAGTAGGTCTATCTTTAATTAGTTTATTTGGAAAAGAGTAAATACTAAAACTCTCAATGAGGAAACGTTCTCATTTTCTAGATTGTCTACCTTTTCAGTACAGACCTTCAGTTTTTTCCTTGTTACTGAGCTTTATCATAAAATCATAGAATGGCCTGGGTTGAAAAGGACCTCAAAGGTATGACCTGGGTTTGAGGATGAGAGGTGCATAATCAAGGGTATCTCTCGAAGCTTCATAGTAATAGGCATCTTTTCTATTTTAAACTCTGATATACCTCTATCCTAAATTTGAATTGATGTGTCTTCTGCTTCCAACTCTTTTTTTCATTTGTTCAATTTTGATGGGACAGAAGGAGGAGAAAAGTAAAAATTGTCAGTAACCTCTAAATTAAAAAGTGTTAAAAGCTGTTAAACACCCAAAACTTTACTTGCTGGCATGAAGACAGGTGCCTTTGAATTCCCAAGAGGCATAATTACCTTTTGCCAAGGTGTGTATGTTAAGCAGAGTGGATTTAAAGGGAAAAAAATAAAGTTTTTTTTTTTAAAAAATGTTCTGTTGAAACAAGCTCACTTGAAATGAGCACGTTGTCTAAAATGTGTCAGTCATTTAAATTGAGTTTGAAACCAGTGATAAGCAGTATGGGTATGCTAATGGTAAAGAAAAAACAAGTATCTTTCTAAGGAGCAGCTACTTCTCACTGAAGCCACCTTATTCAGAAGAAAATGGGAGTTGAAAGAGCAGAATATTTGTTTTATTGAAAGTCTACAAGCATAAGAGCTCGACATGAGGTGAGGAATAGTGCTAGCATATGATGTTGGTGGATACTGATGACCAGAAGTATGCAGTCTGCTCTTCGTTTATAGGAAGAATGTATAGTGACAGAATGAATGAATTTTAATTAGGGGAAAAAAGATTCTTAGGTGTCCAGAACTCTTAGTGTAGCTTAATTTCCATTGCTGAATTTCTGTTTTCAGCTGAATTTAAATTCAGACAGAATTGGCAGTCATATATCAAAATGAAAAAAAATTATCTAGTGAGAAACATAGTATCAGTCACATCATAGCTTCTCCTTTTCTCATCTCATGAATTTCAGGTGTACTTCAACAGATCTTTTTTTTTTTTAAGTTGAAGATTAAGATCATTTCAAGATTGTAATATTACAGCTGTTTACCCTTGGGAATTTATTTACCCTAAAAAAATTAATCAGCTTTCTCACTAATGCTTTTCCTTCTGAGAAAGGAGAAAAGAAAAAAAAATAAAAGGTAAAAGAGCAAGTATTGCATGAGTTTGATAGTTTGAGAGTCCATGTGGTGCAATTCAGTGGTTAACTATTTGATGCTACACAGATACCTGCTGGATTTTAATTAAGAAACAGCTGTCTTCTGTCTTATGACTTAGTTTATCCTATTACACTAATTCTCATTCATTACAATACTGATTGCTTTTTCAGATAGAAAAAAGCCTAATACATGGCTGAAAAACAGGAAAGGTTAGGAAAATTAAGATGAATGCATTCACTTGTGTTTTCATCAGGTCATTCTTTTTTTTATTTGGCGTATGGAAGTTATCTAAGAGCAGCCCTCGTGGGTTGGGAGAGTCTCTGATGTGAAGCACTTAGAGCACGTTTTGTGCTAGGCTGTAAGCTGATAATCTTTGGTTTGATATGTTGTCCCCATTTCCAGTGCTTACCTAGCTGAAGTGTCTCAAGTTAAATGCTTCAAAGGAAATCTGTATAATGCTTGTTTGCGTCCAGATGCAGAATCTTAACTTACGCAGAACGGTGGACTGTCAGGTCATATGTGCATGTTAAATATATATAGTGCATCGTGAAAACAGATAAGGAAATACAACTTGCTGTATACTTGCAGTATCCTTTAATACAACTTTTACATTGTTACTCAGTTTCACTTGTGTAAATCTTACTTTTAGGAGCTTCGATCACGAGAAGAGGAGCTGACAAGAGCAGCTCTTCAGCAAAAATCTCAAGAAGAACTACTTAAGCGGCGTGAGCAACAGTTAGCGGAACGTGAGATTGATGTATTGGAGCGTGAACTGAACATCATGATATTCCAGTTAAATCAAGAGAAACCCAATGTGAAGAAGAGAAAGGGCAAATTTAAAAGAAGCCGGTTAAAACTTAAAGATGGACACAGAATTAGTTTGCCTTCAGGTTTGCAGTTTTCTTTTAAGTTCACAATTTATATTACAATGAATTATGCAGGCTTTGATTCCATGGTTAAAATCTTCAGTATTGGCTGATATTTTCATTTGTTTTTAGTTTCTTCTACCCTAAATAAGTGTAAAGGATATGGTAAGAACCACTTTTACATGCCGTATTTTTTTTGAAGTAGTCCTCATCTCAAAGCAATCTTTCACCTGATTCAAATAGAAATCCACTGAGTCTGGAGGGAAATTATGAGAACCAAAAGATTTAAGGCTGATCTGAAGTTTCAGATTTTTGCTGTCTTTGTGCCTATATAAAACTACTTTTCCATCACGTCACAGAACTTCATAACATACCAAGTATTACTGTTTGCCTTAAGCTTGCAAGTATCTAGTGGAAAAAGAGCACTTCATAAAGACATTAAATATATATTTAGTAAGTGCAAATATGTTTAAATAAAACCATTGTGAAGGAGGTGCATTTGTAGGGGATCGGACCATTGTATTGTCAGATTGATTGAGTTGCCTTATTGATATTGCCACTAGATGTCACTAGGCAAACTCAAGATTATGCCTGTGATTTGCAAGCCTTCACTAATGTTAGTAGTATCCTGGTGTCAGCTGGCTCCTTCCAGTACTTTCCAGGTCTGTCAATTTATTACTAATGCCGCATTTACCTAATGCCACATTAACTCAGTGTGAACCGAACCATAGCTGTCTGGTAGCTGGGAAGAGACGAAGAATGCGTAAGATTTGGAACGCTACTTCAGCATTAGTGAAATATGCCTATTTTACTTGCTTTAAAAATTATAATAGCAAAAATACTACAAGCCTCCCAGAAAGGCATGTGAGCCTCCTCAAAATTTTGGATATTAGTTTGAGCTGAATCACAAGCTTAAACTTAATATTTGTTTCTTTTTTCCTGGTTCTGTCCATACTTCATTTGAAAAAGTAAAATCAACAGTTTTATCCGGAATACCACTTAGCTCTTTGTTGTCAAGAATCATCAAGATGAATTTGTCCTTGAGACAGTTCTAAGCGAAGCATTCAATCCTATTGCATTGTTGACAGGGATTAGAGAAGGGCATATGATCAAACTTAATTTCCAATTTTTTTTAATTACTTTGATGGAAATATTGGTAATTCTGTATTTTGGTGTCTTGAATTTCCAGCATGTTGATGTTGACCTCTTTAATGTGGTATATTTCTTTAACTTTTGTGACAACCAAAACTTTTGAATAACTGCATGCAATCTGGATATGTCTCAGTTTTGGGTCCAGCTGGATGTAGCTCCTTTTGTTGGTGTTACTGCAAATTGTATAGAGTCTGTGAAGGTGTGAAATCAAACCTGTTTGAAGAAGGATCTAATTTGTTGCATTAAGGATCAGAATTTGTCAGCATATTTAGTATGAACAACTCTGATGCTATCAAATCTAACTCATTATATAATTTTAATTGTTTTAGTAGTACGACAGTATTATCTACTGACAATTCTTTATTTCAAACATTTTTTTTAATTATTTCTAATAGATTTCCAGCACAAAATAACAGTGCAAGCATCTCCTAATCTGGATAAAAGGAGGAGTTTAAACAGTAACAGTTCTAGTCCATCAAGTAGCCCCACAATAATTCCTCGTCTTCGAGCTATACAGTGTAAGTCTCCAACATTTCTGATTGTTCATCCAGTCAATAGATAATGTTTGTTTTATATACTCATTGAAACACACTAGTAATAGTATCCAATTTCAGACATATTTCTGTTCTCCAGGTCCCTTGTTCTAACTTTTTGCAAGTTGTTGTTTGATGGAAAAGATAGTCTTGTTAAAATGCTATCTAATTTTCAACAACTCAGAGCGATTGTGGATGTTTTAAATCATATATTTTGTTAATAACTTCAGGAGTCCATTTGTAAGCTGACAGTTAGAACACTGAACAATCAAAATTTATAATGGCAAAATGCAAAACGTGCTTGGATGCTATGCAAGATGGAGAACAAATTTTTATTAAGTTTACTACATTTGCTAAATGAAATCAGTTGTTATTTAAAAAATAAACAAAAATATTCAGAGCATGAAGCAGTCTCATAAGCTGGAAAAGCAGAGTAATCAACCAACAACTCAGCTTGCTCAGGAAAAAAGAGAAGCAAACTGTAAGCAAATATAAAAACAAAGAAAGATGAAATCTTAGCATTCATTTTTGAAGAAAAACAAGGAAAATAATCAAAAATAAAACTAATTGTTCTTGTGCTTGACGGTCTACATTATTCTCTGTATACTGGTGACAGAAGGAATATGTGTTTGTGCTAGCAAGGTAGCAGTTATGAATGTGGAAGGAAACTTGTTATGTTTTTATAGTGAAGCCCACATTTATATTTGAGATTGCTGTATGTAGATAGGGAAATATTTTTACATGAATCTCTGCCTGCTTTTATACTGTCTAATCTGTTGTGCAGAGTAGGTTGTCTAATTGCTCTTATGCAAAGTGGAATGTTATGTGAGATGGAAAACCCTCAAGTTTCTCTCTATATAAAATCAGTAGAACACGTTCCAACTGGTTGTTTATGGATAGGGACTAACTGTTGTTGCCAAAGGAGTTTCCTCTGAAGGAAAGTACTTCAGAATCTGTATCAGATATGCATATGGAGAAGGAAAAATCAAAGTACATGCTGGTTGTTTTTTTCCTGCACACTATTTTGTAGCTAGTTTACGTGTTTCTATTTCATTTTTTGAACCTACTTGAAACTTTAAGACTTGGATAGAAACCAGATCCCTCTTCTCCTTTGGAAATATCTCTGCTTTATGAAGAACTTTTCATTAATTACTGTCTAAAGTTGAAGTGCTACCTTTTCCAGTTCAGTAAATACCGGAGTTATTATTGCCAGAACTCATACAGTTCCCTGAGTAAATACTGTTAAGACTCATATGTTGTGTGTAATGGAGAGAGATGGGCAAACTCCATCTTGCTTTTCTTAAAGAAAATTTGAGATTGAAGGCAAATTCTGTGTGGAAAGCTGTGGTGGGCCTTTTTTTTTGTGGGGTTTTAAAATCTTTCTTACTGCAGAAAGGAAAGAGAGGTTTTCCTACGTGAAATATTGCGACTACATTTAGACAAGCCTGTCCTGATTTATCTTTAATTTTCCTTGTTTTGTATAGAAGTGCTTGGAAGTGCAGTAAATTTCAGATATTGGCACAATTCTGAAAATTTGAGGTTTTTTTATTTTTTGGATTTTTTTTGTTCGTGGTGTTTGGTTTTTTTTTTTTTTTGTAATTCATAGTCTGTGTAAATTACAGCAGTGCCAGTCTAAATCTTTGCATAAGTGCTTAGTGTTTCTGGAGATTTCTTGTTCTCTTTGAGCAGACATTTGTTTTCATAGGATTAGAGCATAAAGGATGACATAAAGGCTCTCCTTTAAAAGAAGCACTCTTCTGGTTTTGATTTTTGGATCCCTAAGCATATCACATCAATCAGGAGTATCTAGGTGAAACAGTTTAGCTTCCACACCCATCTACACCTGTGCAAAATAAATTCTTTCCCACAATAATGTTTTACCTTGTTTTCACTCCTAAGTGTCTTTGTTTCAAAAAGACTTATTTGAACAGAGGTGATTTGAACAGGCATTTCTAACAACTGATTGCTTGATTGCTTCACTTTGTCATCAATAATTCTAGCTTCCAAATGTAAATGCTTTGTATTTTAAAATAAAAATTTAGTTAATTATAAATCTTATGATAAAAACAAGTTCAGCTACTTGTAAAAGCTGTTTAAAGGAGAGAGGCAAAAATACACGTTCAATAGGTCCCAGAACTATGGTTGAAGTAAGGGAGTTTAAAGAAGGCAAGTAGTTTGTTGCACTACATGAGCAACTGTGTATGGTGAGGGAGGAAGAGAGTGCAGTGGTTCAGGAGTGGTAGAACAGCTGGCAAGTAAACAACTACCTCATTAATCATGCTGTTATAATAAGCTAAGCTGTTTTTCTCTCGTAGCTGTAAGCATGCTTAGTTGCTGTCAAGTTACTTCTCCAGTTAGTACTAAAGTCTACTTCCCTGGGACTGGTCCTAGAAAAAGGAACCAGTAAACCCTACAGTAAAACCTGTAAGCATCAAAAGATGCTTAGAGCCTTTTTAGATTTGAGCTTTATGACCAAAAGAAGGGAAACAGATTCCTTTCTGAAACCAACTTGACTAAGATCTCTTAATTTTTCTTCAGTGATTCCCAGTACAGATACACACACAGCTAATGGCCGAAGAAACAGTGTATATGTGTACCAGCAAGATGTAGATATCACAAGTGAAAATGAACTTCCCTGTGGGGTTATGAAAAAAGGCAAGATTTTATTATGTTTCGAAGGTGCTGGTTCTGTTTAATTTCACAGCTGACCTGAAGTGACGGACTAAGCATTTAATGAAGAACTGATACTTTACACCCAAACAAATCATACTTTTAATGAGAAATAAAATATTAATCATTCTCACAATTGGAATATTGTTTCAGTTGATAACAATTGTTCTGTAGCATATATTTTCTTCATTGGAATTTAAGTGCTCAGTCTAATTCACTTGTCTAAATTACCTAAGTATAAGGTTCTCAGTTAAAGGGAGCAGATAATTTTGTTACTTTGTCTTTAATTTGGGTCTGTTGTCAGCTCATAAATTATTTTTTCTTGCTTGCTCATCTTTTTGGTTCAATGCAATTTGTGTGGTGGTTTTTGTAAAAGAGAACGTCTCGAATTTGGTTTACTACTCTTTGCGTTACTGTGTCAGAATGGCTTTGTAGTAGAGAAAAGCTGTTCTGTCAGTGTGTGCAAATATATGTATTTATAGAAAAACTACTTAAGTGGAGGGTTTTTTGTGTTTTTTAAATCCAATCTCTAGTAACTTCAGATGAAAGCAACAAAACTTGGGGAAGGAGCACAACTTACCACCAAGAAGAGTTTGAAGAAGTGAAGAGAAATTTTAAAAAGAGAGGTTGTACATGGGGACCAAGTTCAGTTCAAACAAAGGATCGTGCAGATTGTAAGGACAAGTATGTCTACTACATTTTGTTTGATAATACTAAGCATCCTTGGTAACTAAATCACTGTAGTAGGTATTCATTGCCTCTCTTTCTTGCCTTTCCTCAGACTGACTTAAGGAACATCAAGCATAGCCCTCAGTGGGCTCTACCAATACAATTACATAGGACTGTCTGCATACATGAAGCACAGTGCGCACCAGCAGCACCATTCACACTAACAAACACAGTGTGAAAGAGTTCTGAAAGTCAGCTGAGGACATTTACTTTCAGATTTTTTTCTGATTGCTGAAAATTGGAGATTGGCTCTTTTCTGATGAAATAGATCCTCTTCCTTCTTTTCATATAATTACTTTAATGCATCCTTTTTCTTTTTTTGTGTATGTGTGAGGATATCCATTCATTTGCCTGGTTGGTAAGCTGGTTGGATCCAGACCATCTTTTGAAGCTGGCTTTATTTTTGTTCCTTTTGAAAATCACTGTTTAAGAAATCTGTGGTATTTGTGTCACTTGAGAGTATACCTGTTGTCCAGGTTTTCACTGACTTTTATTCTTCAGTAAATAGTGAAGGCCCATTTTTGATTGACTTCTTTTTTAGGCTATTATGTCCTGAAACTTTATTGTTAGAATAAATTCCTGATCCTAAGCTATGTATCAGTTATTGTCTTAAAACTCTATGCTATTTCTTACATGCATTTTTTTTCACTTTGAAAAGCTTTTCTGTTTTCAAGTTATATACTGCCTGTTTATAGTTTGAAAGGAAAGTGCAACTTCTTTCTTAAGTGTATATAAGCACGATATCATTTGAAATATCAAAGTAACTATCATTGTTTCAGAGTAAGACCCCTTTCAGATGGCAGCAACCCTTGGTCAACACTTGTAATGAAAAATCAGAAGGGTGTTCCTTTAGCTTCACTGTTTGTGGACCAAGGTAAGAGCTATGTTTGAAAAAGTGGAAGTTTATATATGATGACATTAAGTCTGTCCCAGTGTTATAAAGCACATTGAGTTCCTCAAGTATTGTGCAGATTATTAAGAGTTCTCATGCTACAGATACAATTCCAATGCAAAAAAAAAAATTATGATAATTTATGATAACAGCAAGTGGTATAATCTTTACCTTTCTATCACTAGCAGCTAACAAATAGACATGTTATGTGAGGTCTGCCATGTCATGCAGACTTTTTCCATGTTTTTGAGTTGTCAGGCTGATCTGTATGTTAGGTCTGCAGTCGCTGCTGTAAATGAATACATTGACATTTAAATAATCATTAATGGCTTATATTGTTAGTGGCCTCTGTGTACTCAGTTTAAAACTGTAGTTAAAACCTGTAAGTCTTCATATATTTCCCGGTCTTAGTTTCCTGTTTTTTTTTTTTTTTTAAAGCAATATTTATTCTTTGAATTTTCAAGGAAAAAAAAGTAGATTTCAAATCTTTAAGTTGGTTAGGCAACATTTTGGGATTTACAGGAAACCACAAGGAAAAATCAGGAACATAATATTACCTTGAAATACAGCAAACAAGATATTGCATTTTATGTCCATTCCTACAATGTGCTATAGCTATACAGTATTCATAATAATTTTCATATTTGCTCATGCTTTCTGTATGACAGATAACTGAGAAAATGAAGTTTCTGCTATCAGGAAAAAAAAAAAAAAAAAAAAAAACTGGTATAACTTGAAGTAGCTATAGATTTGTCACCTGGAAGAGAAAATAGTAAGCTGCTTGGACATCGGTTGGTTGTTTTCCTAGGAAAAAAAATTATATATACTGGTAGGACTATTAAAACAAACAACAGAACAGAACAAAAAAACCCACAGACTTAGCAGAGTGCAATTCTATATGTTTATTAGCGTGTATGAAACCCCAGCATACAGAGAAAATTAAACAAGTTTACATATTTGCATTTCAAATGTTTCCGTGTTTATTCTATATTACTCAGTAGTTTACAATAGAATAAATCATGCGAACCATATGCACGTTCCGTTTTCTTTGTCATTAGGTGTGAACTATCACATTTGCTCCTTACTTCAGCCCTATTTAATTAATTGGAAAAAATTCTAGTAATTCATTTGCAAGCTTCTACTAGAGTTTGCTTTTGAGTCATGTGAAACATGACATTTGTAGTGAAATAGGACTTCATGTGTTCTAAAGACTAAATAGAAAACTTGAAAATGTTTAGGCTTAGAATGTGTTTCTGAAACTTAAAACATGAGTCTTTCTGATCTTCTGACTACATCTAAGGGGAACATATGTACTGTAAATCTCAAGATTAATACTTATAAGTAAAAGGAAATCCTGGTATACATATGCAGATATACGTGTAGTAGTTGAATTGTAATTCTAAGGTATGTTGTAATTTTTTTTTAGATGTGTGTACTGATAAGAGACTTCTCCCTGAAGGTTTGGACAGTAAAAGACCAAAGTCAATTAAGTTGCCAAGTCAGGCCTATATTAACCTACCTCTTTGGAAGGATGATCAAGGAGAGAATACAGTAGAACATGAGAGCTTTGAAGAAGGAACCTCTGCCAGTTCTACAAATAGTACTCCTCAAATGACACCTACAAACAGTCTGAGCAGAACACTGCAGAAAAAGAAGACCGATTCAGTTCTTTATGGGTGTGCAGTCCTCCTTGCATCTGTTGCTCTAGGCTTGGATATTAGAGAGCTGAACAAATCACAAGGTCCCGATGAACTCTTGCCTAAAGATGAGAAGAAGAAACGTGATGGAATATTTCAGCGTGCTTCGAAATTTCGCAGAAGTGCTAGCCCTACAAGACTGCAGTCCAAAAAAGAGGAAACAGGCATTCCATCCTTAAATGCAACTGCAAATACTGTGAACCTTCTCTCTATGCCCTCCATTTCCACAAAATGCCTACTTCAGTCTGACAGTGAAGATGCATTTGTAAGCAATGTGGTTGGTGATTGTGATCCATGTAGTTCTAATGATAACTTTTTATCTGAAACTTATGAAAGTAAAAGAGAACCGAGAATACAGATGGCTCCTAATACAGTTTCTGCACGATTAAAAAATCAGCCTTTTAATCTATGTCTGCAACAAGAATCTCAAAAAGTTCCAAATGCTTCCTCAACAAAGCTAAGTGTGTTGGGCCACAGACGAACCTTATCAGACGGGAACAATTTTCACACCACAGGTAGGTGATGGAAAACTTTAAAATGTGGGGGATTGTTAACTTTAGTTTCCCTACATTTTCTGTTTCTAACCATTCACTGATGATTCACTAGGTCTTTGTTACGTGTTCAAGTGTTAGCTCGGCTTTCATAAATGTATGTGGTTAAGCTTTAAGTGTCCGAACCCTGAGCTATCTGCACTTGAAATAGTATCCTGTTACAGGGAGGGTATTACTAAGATTCAAGTGGAACAGTCATTTCCTCAGGTACTGTAAAAACAGATTTTACTAGCCTTTTTATATCAGCAATAACCTGCTTTTTGTGTACAGTGGTAGCATTATGGATGAGGTGAACTGAGATTGTTGTCAGCCACATGCACGATGTAATTTGCAGACTTCGTAACACTGAAAGAGATGTACGCTTGTTTCACAATTTGCATATGTGAGGAAATTAGCATCGTTATAATACTGCACATTTTTAAGTTCAAGAAAAGAGAATCTGATATGCTTTGATTTGCTTGTTTAACCTCGGTGTTGTTACATACTCCACAAATCTTTGAGCTTAGCTGTTGATTAAAAAATTTAAGCTAAAAATAACTTTAAATTTGGTCAACATGTAAATGGATTTCTTCATGGTTAGTGAATTTTTTTGAAAAGGAGTTCTAAACTGCAATACTGGGGTTCTGTAGTGGCTTAAATGTTATATCCTTTATAGCACTCTATGCATGTGTAATTGTTCATAATAACCTGACAAATATTGATGGCTGTATTCCACTATTAAGATTCATCCAAGTACTGGATGATTAACGCTTTTTCTTGTTTCTAACAATGAAATAGAAATTGTTATAGCCTTTAGCAGAAAGTATAGGTGGAAGATTTTATTGAGCACTGCTGATCCTTCCTTAGGAAGGATAAATGTATATGAATGTTTAAATTGTTTTGTTTTGTTTAAGAAGAATAATTAGTAATGCTTGTGGTAACCCAGTTTTGTAAATGGCAAAGAAATCAAGGAGCCACAGAGTTTAAATTCTTCTCTTGTTTGTGTGTTTGTTTGACCTTTTCATTCCGTCAGCTAATGGATTTGCTTCAACCAATGATGTCTCCAAGTTGCCTGTTCTGTCAGTTACTGGAACTCTACATTCTCCATCTCTTCAAAGAAGAAGCAACCACTGTGGTATTTCAACTGAAAAACAAAGAGCTATGAATATTATATCAAGGCCTCGACCTTCTTCTGTAAGAAGTAAAATTGATTCATGGCAGATTCTTCCACATATTATAAAACCAAACTCTAAAGACTCCAAATGTTTAGAGGGCAGTACAGATCCAGATGTTAACTTGCCGGACACTGAGGAAAGAACTAACTGCCACATGCCCTCATTACTTGATATTGATGTGGAAGGTCAAAATAGAGACTGTACTGTGCCTTTATGTCGAATGAAAAGCAAAGCGTGCCGGCCATCTATATATGAACTGGAGAGAGAGTTTTTGTCTTGAGTGCCTTTCATTTTAAATATTTTCTTTTTAAAGAAGAACAAATATAAAATTCTTGTCCATCTAATGCTTTATGCTGCTGTTTTTTTATGTACTGTGACAAATAGTACCGAAATTATTAAAATGGGCAGCTAATTAAGGAAGTGTAATAGGTGCCTTTTTCAAATGGAATCCCAATTAGTAATTCTAAAAGCACAATGCTTCTTAACAAAATTGCTGAGCGTATTTTGAATGATTAAAATAACATACTCATCTCCCTCTGCAGTGTTAAATGCATTTTCTATACATTTGAATTTTTTTCTAGAAATTTAACTTTGCACATTGAAAAACTGAAGGACGTACGGTAACATTGTGTTCAGCCGAGAAGATTTTAGCATAAGAAGGAGTTATCTGCACCTAGCTTCTGTATGCCCTGTGGAATTATGGAGGCGTCAGGGGTTTAAGATGCCAGTATAGAAGACTGTTCACTCCCCATTAATAGCTGGTTGCTGTTCGGCATGTTACACTGAAATTGGTTAAGGACCAGCAGCTGCATTTGCAGTCTTTGCCCTTGGTGTTTGAAAGAGCTTTCAACTGTGTGCATTAGTTTCTTCAGAAAGTTTTACTGCTTGTGTAAACACTTGGGTTTCAGCCACCTTATTGATTTGAGAGGGTGAACTTTAATATTTTGATTGGATTAAAGGTATTTGACATGCTTTCTAATGTGAAACAACATTCCTTGTAGGTAAGGATACACTGGAACGTAAATATTTGTACTCTTAACTTTTTGAAGACTGCAGTGTTTGCACTGAAAAGAATATTCTTGTCTTGGGATTTTTTTTTTTTTTTGTGATGGAGGGGGTTGTGCCCTCCAACCCCTCTTTATTTTTTTTTTAAACTCTGCTGCACTTTGTATTGAGAAAAACTTGATGGGATTAAGAATGACTGGTTTTTTGGTTTTAAGTGATTCAACAGTGCATTTTACTGCACTCAAATTTTAAAGCAGCAAAAACTAAGCGTTAACATTCTCATTATAATTTTTGAAGCTTTTCTTCCTGAAGTTACTACTAATTGCCCACTTTAGAAATTAAAGAACAAAGAGATGTGCTTGACTGTTTTTCAGAGATATAAAGATTTCATAAAATTCCAAATAGCTAATTGTGGTGGGAGGCTTAACCTTGATTAAAAAATAAAAATAAAAAGCCTTAACAGTTTAATTTTTTGCAGTTTCACTAAGTGAATAAGTAAAATCAAGAGTCTCTTTTATTTGATGAAAGCATTTCTAGAATTAAAGGAACATACCTTATATTCCAGTATTTAAAATCTTAATTTGCATATATTTTGACGAATAGTCTTCATAAAATTAGATCACATTAGAACAAAACTACCAAGTATTCCTCAGAACAGTACATTGCTGAGGCTTTTGTTGTTTGTTCTGGGGTCTAGGAGTTCAAGTGTTTAATAGAATACACATTTACTTAAGAGCTTCAAAGCCAAGGGATTAAAAAGGAAAACTTATATTCTAAGACTGGTGTGCAGTAGGTTGGTTATGTTGAGAATGATAGGTAACTACACAAACGAAATGATGAAATTGAAATCACATAGAGCAGAACACAGATAAATCACTTCCCAGCTATCAAAGTGAAAGTAGAAAAGGATTTTCTTTAAGTAGTATTTTAACCAAAAGTGAAGACAAGTATGTTAGTTGTCTGTAAAACTTACATGCCTGCGTAGCAGACTAAGTTATTACATTTTGTTCAAACATTTTCATTTCGGTAATCTTATTTCATTGTCAACGTTATTCAAGTTGTATGCTGTTATTTGACTGTTCTTTAAATTCAATTTCATCTGTACACTTCAGTAGATGAAATCTATTCCAGTTTTGATAAAACATATTTTCATAAAACAGTTGTGTAATGCACATGGATCAAATCTTAAATCTATTTTGCTAGCCGATTTATCTTCAGGGCATAATTAGAAACCTAGAACATTATGTGTATTTCAACTCCAATCAATTACTCTGGTGCAATAGAGCAAAGGAGTTGATTGTATTACATGTTTCTAAAGAAAGTGTCTCTGTTTTGCTTTCTACAGGAAAATCTCAGGTGCTGAACTAATTTTGACTTATAAACTTCTTTTCTGTACTTTAAGGGTTTATATCACTTGTGGAATTTTGCACCCTACATTTTGTAATCAGTAGTGTCACCATAAAATGCTCTGTGGGCTACATTGTTTTCACTTATCAGTGGCTTATCTCTCCAGTTGTTAAACAAAGATTTCTATTTCTGTTCTGTGGATATTTTTGCATGAGAACAGGTCATGTTATGACCAGCCCAGTGTATTGTAATTAATTTAGAAGTATGTATTCCACCTCTCATTCTGAAAGAGTTTAGGTAAGCCATCTCAATTATTTTTATTTTGTGATGCAGTCTTTTTATGCTGTAGTTTATAGAACTTTATTCTTGTTTTTCCTAAGTTTCATAGGCCAGTCCTCACTGAAATTAAAAAAGAGAAAAAGAAAAATATTGCAATCGTGGTTTTGCAGTCTCTGTTTCACTTGTCACCAGAGAAGCTTTTTATGAAGTTATAGCAATCTGGTGTGCTTTAAATAATCTGTCTTGTTTGAAGTTATATTTATTTCAATGTAGGTTAATAGTCTGACCAAATAATAAATTATGTTGATTGTTTTAGCATAAAACCGAAGGTGCTCACACTACAAAGATTAAGGTAAACACTTGACATGCTGTTTTACAAAACCTGATGATTTAAATGTTTTATTTAAAAAATAAAGAAATGTTTTGTAGCTACTGTATTGCAAAGTGACCTGCATTTTCTTGAAAAAGATATATTAATGGCATCTTAACTTGTACAAACAAGTTCTCAAGGGAATGGCCAGGAACTGTTGACTACTGCCAGCCTGTTCTTGGAACGTGAGGACGCAATTGTTAATTTAAGATTAATTATCCATCTCAGCAGGTGAATGTTCTTGTAACTCCTTGTAGTTGATGCAGGCAGAAACATATAGTGTGAGCTTTTTCTTTCTTTTCTGTGAACGCATTTATTTTGGGGCTTTTATAATGATAGCTGTGTATCATAGAATTGGTAGAGTAGTAGTTAAATTTAGTAAATGAAGTTTGCACTGATTGAGCATCAAAAATACAGATAAGGATTTATTTTTGTTCTTGTTAAGACAAATGGAGCAATGATTCTTCTTCTAATATTTTCTGTGAACTTCCCTTTTCCATTCTTCACGTTATGTCATGGGCTTATTAGCCCACCTTTAGGTATGGAGGTGTGGAAGTATCTGTTTGCACAGCAACAATATAATGAAGTCTCCAGTGGTGCAGTGATGTTCAAAGCTGTAAGCCCCATCTTATAGAGACATGCTTGTGTGAAGATTTCAGTGGGGCTGGTGAGGTAACATACATTCATGTTGCCAGTGAGTGTCAGTACTGAGCCTAGATGTATTTGTAAGCCAAGCTGCACAGGCGATTTATATTGTAGACAATGTTATAATGATCTGCAGACAAGTGTACAACAATGTTTCTATCACTCATTAGCAATCTCCCTTTTTAATATGACCAATCAGATTACTACAGTGCATGCAGTATGAGACTTTCTCTGGTACGTTTTTTGATGTATATGTAAGGTGCTTAAGGTTTTACAGTGTTAGATATTTGAAGTTAAGGCCAGAGAGTCCTTGCAAGAAAGTAACAGATTTCTTTCTGGTCATAAGTGAAAATGAGCAAACCAAACTTGAGTTAGCTGTCTCAATGTTGTTAGAAATCCAATAAATTGATAGAATACCTTTTCTCATACAATTTTAGGGTATCCTGAGTTTGGTGGACCCTCAAGGATCATTGAGCCCAACTCCTCACTCCACACACAGCTACCCAAAATCCAAACCCTATGTCTGAGAGTGTCCAAATGCTCCTTGAACTCTGGCATGCTGGGGCCATGACCACCTCCTGTTCCAGGGCCTGACCAGTGCCTTTACCAAGTGTTCTGTTCTAATAAGCTGGAGAACAAATGCACGGAGCTTTGCAAGTAGGATGGATTTACTTTTTTATTTCACGTATTCACAGAATTGTTTAGGTTGGAAGAGACCTCTAGAGACAGTGTAGTCCACCCTCCACTGCTCCAGCAGGATCAGCTAGAGCATTTTTTACAGGACTGTGTCCAGTTGAGTTCTGAGTACTTCTACAGATGGAGATTTCACAACCTCTCTGAGCATTCTGTGCCAGTGTTTGATTGCCTTCACTGTAGAAATATTTTCTCATGGTCACCGTGGAGCCTCTTCCAGGCCGGACAGACCCTGCTCTCTAAGCCTTTAATCATAGAAAAAGTGCTCAAGCCTCCAATATCTTTATGGCCCTATGCTGGATTTGCTCTGGTAAGTCTGTGTTTGTCTGTCTTGTATAGTGGAGTCAGAAGCGGATGCTTGGGATCATGGAGAAAACAGAAATGACTATTCATTTCTTTCACTGTTTTGCAAATTTTTTTTGTCAGACAGGAGTAGGTAATAGTAGTTCATGAAGCTTTTTACTCTGCTGCCTTCCAGATTGGAAGCAGTGTTAGTTGTTTCTGTTGAAATGGTGCTTAATCTGCCTGATAAATGCTGTCCCCAGCTGTGGGACTTCAACCATTCTTTCCCATTCCTGATGGAGAGAGGCAGTTGTGCTAAGAAGCAGACGGTTTGAAAGTGAGGTGTATCTGTCAGTAGTCTAGATAAGTCACAAATATTGTCAAGTGATTCTAAGCTGTTTTGAGTTCAAGGCTTTTGGTAGTGCTGGATTGTCACTTACAGGCTGTTTACAAGGGCAGGGTATTCACCCAAAGGTAATCCACTGCTCAGGTGCCTTGTTGACTCTCTTAGATAGTCTTAGCCATTTAAGATCCAGTAGAATTGTTTTCTTGATTTTTTTTTTAAGGATTTTTTTTTTAAATCAAGGTTGCTTTTCTGTGTTTAAGCAAATACTGCTGTTGTATAGAACCAGACCAATATTAATATCTGAGTTTTGTAATTAAATGTGATTAGCAAATCAAAGGATCAAAACTGGGAAATATTGGCTCTCCATGGTGTAACAGATGACAGCAGGTGTATATAGGACAAATTTTTTATTGTGTAGAGACCAGCTATTTATCACCCTTTTCCTTTTGCAATTATAATGTAGTTGTAGCTTTATTTCATTTTGTGGGCAATGTCAAAAGATGTCATACAGACATCTTCTGATGTTGTTTGGGATGATGGTACTGATGTAGTTGCCACGGCAAGGGACAGCAAAATGCTTTTTCTCCTTGCCCGCTGCTCTAGCAGATGTAGGCAGTTTAGCACTCCTGGCTCAAATCTTTTTATCCTAGATCATTTTATTTACCTATTTCTCTGAAGTCTGTTTCTCTCTGTGTCTGGAAGTATGCCTAGGAATTTGGTTCAGGACGGATTGTTTCCATAGATCAATCAGCCTTCATCCAACAGCTGTTGCTGTGGTAGGAGGCAGCACCAAGATGTTTGCTTGTCTTCTTTTAACAGTGTTCTCCTCATTTTAAAAGCACATCGGGTCTCTCATGCTTACAAACAGGTGTACCATATTTCACCTCAGCCTTTTCTATAGTAGGATAAGCCCTGCAATTCCTTCAGTCTTTCCTCCTGAACAGCTTTCTAGGAATTGGATCCCTCACTGGGCACTCTACTGCATTCACAGTTTGAGATGGAAGCAAAGCATTGCCCAAAAATCTTCAGCTGAGGTCTTTACTTTCATCATCTGTGAGAGCCTTGTCATGAAAACAATACATCTGCTACTTCTCCCATTGTCAGATGGTTTGTTAGTCTGTCATAAAAAGAAATTAGGTTAATTTGTCAAGTCTTGTAAATAATTGCTGTCTTTGAGATGCTTGCATGTGATCCTGGTTGGTTTTTTTCTGTTTGTTTTTCAAATACTTGAGGGAACATTGAAAGTGAGTTGGCTAGCTCCATTTAAAAATAGAGGTGATGGAGGAAGAGGGGAGGGTAGAAAACAAACAAACAAAAAAAACCCTCCTCACTACAGTCTTTTCTGTGATTCTCAGAAATAACCGCTTTAATCAGATCAGCTTCAGAATTATGTTCATCTAGCCCTGCTAATTAGGGATTTATTTTTCCCCATTTGCCAAGCTTTCCCTAGCATTAGCTTTCCCTGCCTAGGTCGAAGTCTTACCTTTATATGTTGGTCTTAGTTGTGCTAGCGGTTGCTTAACATCCGACCCTTTTCCAAAAGATTGACGCAAATCTGATGATAAATACTTAAGATTTCTTGGAATCAACTAATGAATTGACAGCTTTGCTGGAAATTGTATCATCACTTTTCTTATATGTATTCTTTTGTTGTTGCTTGGTTTTGTTACTGCTGTATTTATAAATGGCTTTTTGTTGTTTTTTTTTTCTTCTAGTTTCACATGATTTTGTTGTAAACTTCTATTTTATTTTTTCTAAACTTCCTTTTCTTCAGCCTTGTATTTTTTTTTAGCAGTAAAGAATTCATGGTTTACTCAAGTTAGCTATAGTTTCATGTCTCTCTCACACTGAAGTGATTTGAAGCCATGTCCTTGATCCATAGATACAAACCTCGTTTCCCTGTAGACTTCTCAGCCTGTACTCAGGTTCTTCAGGTACTTTTGTTAGTGTGTGGGAGGAAGACTGAGTGTCCTTTTTTAAAATAAATTCACAGAGTTTTTCAGTACCTGTGGTTCGTGTATATTTTGGGCTTCTGACCAAGCATACAAACCTTGGATAGTTAGATTAAAATCTCCATCTTTTTCCCATTCTTGAATAATCTTTGTATTTTGTAATTTGTGTTCAGGTTATATATTTTTTTAATTATGCTAACTGACTCATACAATGAAGAAGTCTTTCAGCTCTTTCTCATCCTTGCAGGGGTGTTTTATGCATACAACCGTCTAAGACTAGTTTTATTCACTCTCTTCTCTCCTCTTGCGTTATTGTGTCTATATTCATAAAACATTCCTCCTCATTTTTAGGTTGATGTCCAGGTGGCCTTTTTATTTTCCTGTGTGCCTTTGTCAGCCGCCCCTTTCAATTGTTACTTAAAATCCTTCTCACTAGATCAACATTCTAAGAGGAGTCTTTGTCTAATAGCTTTTCTACATAAGCTTGTCCCTAGAGGTGTCTGATATTGAAGAGTTAAAAACACAGTATTTAAATATTATCAATTCAGTGACCTCTCCCATGCCACTTTCAACAATAATTAAGTGCTTTTTCAAGAGAGGATTCAAAAATGTGCCTATGTAATTGCATTGAAACAATGAAGCCAATTTAGTTCACACTGGGGTTTAAAAAAAAGTAGGAGTTATAAAAATTTTTTGTAAGATAGATTGGACTTCTAAAAATTTCTGTTTACACTTAGATGCTGTCTTCTCATTTTGATGTTTAATATTTCACGGTCTAAATAGCTTTACTTCTCTGTTTTTCAGTGCAATTATTTCAGCAGAGAAGCTGTAACTACAGGCAGTGCAACCTGGACGTCTGACCCGCAGTTGCAGGCCAGGCTTGGCATTTGATCTTGGGCAAGCCAATTCACTTACTTTGTAGCTTTTACTCTCTGTCTCTGGTCTCTAAATGGACATAATTATCTCATCCTTTCCTGCAAAGCACTGAGGGAATTGCAGTCCCATTTTTCAGTGGTAAGCAAGAGCTACAGCAGAGTTAATGCTTTAACTTTACGCACGCAGTAGCACTAATTCTTAGCCTGGGAATTGAATACACTGCCAGCTGTACATACTTTTTCTTTCAGAGCGCAGATTCCTAGTAGTTAAAGTTTAACTTTGGTAAGGAATACTTTGAATAAAAACTGTCTACAATGATTTAGCCAGTAATTGTCACTGTAGGGAAATAATTGCATAGAGTTTAGTGGGTTATTTAAGATTACAATGATTGGTCAAAACTATTAAATTTAGCATTGATTTCCTGTTTCATACAGTAAATGCTGTTTTTGTTGTTCCCCTTACCCTAAATTCTTTAAGTTACTAGGTTTGTCTTTGTATGTGTGACACTTTTTAATTACTGCTGCTTAATATTACTTTTGTAAAAGCTGTATGATCTAATTGCTACCCTCACCAGAGGGCAGGGAATAAGAAAGTCTTCCCAAGAGAAGAATGATGTTACAGCTTATTGGCCTAAGTGTCAAGATGAGTTTCCTATACTCTTCTTCACAGCAATGTTTCTGTCTTGGAACCATCTTTACTTTGGAGATAGGATTTGATAAATTAATGTGAAACATAAAGATGAGGGTGGAGAAAGGCCATTCTGTCATCTAGATTTAGTCATCTGACTTTACACAAGTACCTACCGTGAAATGGAAGAAGGAGGAGCTGAGTGGGTCTCTGGAGGCTCTGTTGATGGTGTAGAAAGCCCTTGGCTCATAACTAAGATACTGAAATTGAATGCCTAAAGCTATACTGTGAATTTCATCTCCATAAAGTACAGATAGTGGAGTAGCTTGTTGCAGAGCTAGTGGGAGAAGCAGTTCATTGCTACCAGCATTCACCACCACTGTGTTTGTATACTTTAGAAGTATGAATATAAGATATGAGAAGTCAGTAAGACTGAAAGAATATGAGATTTAAAGCCTCCAGCTTCAAATTCTAAAGCAGTTGATAGAAGAGAAACAGCCCAACAGCACTGCATGATTTCAAGAGTCAGTTCTTTAAACAAGCCATAAGTATGGTTCTCTGCCTTTAAAGCTAACCACCTAGAATAACTGAGGAGGTGTTTTCTACAAAGTCTTTACTGAAGTCTTATTTTGTTATCTTGACTTCTGACCATGCAGCTTTCAATGCTACTGTGGCTGTGAACTGCAGCAGTGCTTGTACACAACTGATGTTTGGGAGCAACCAGGGACCCATAGAAAATCGCAGTAGTGACCAACAGCCATTCTCCTTTCTTTCAATGATATATTACTTTTAGTTGTTTTTAGAAGCAGAGCTGGTTAGGATGTTTCAATAACACTTTTTCACTAAAGAAAAGCAAAACTGTCAAAGCTGAAACTCTTTGTGAAAGTCTGTTTTTGATAACACTGATTCATCGTTGATCTATCTCTAGCATCTCAAAGAAAACCAGTGCTCAAATCCTGGTCAGACCCTTGGGGGATCTGAACAGTCTGGGTCTCTGGGCTGAGGTCACTGGGATGAAGTTCAACAAGACCAAGTGCTGGGTCCTGCATTTTGGCCACAACTCCAGGCAATGCTACAGGCTTGGGGCAGAGTGGCTGGAAGACTGCACAAGGAAAGAACCTGGGGGTGTTGGTCGATGCTCAGCTGAACACGAGCCAGCAGTGTGCCCAGGTGGCCAGGAAGGCCAGTGGCATCCTGGCTTGTATCAGAAATAGAGCTGGCAGCAGGAGCAGGGAGATGATCATCCCTCTATACTCAGTTCTGGTGAGGCCACACCCCCAGTACTATGTTCAGGTTAGGGCCCCTCACTATAAGAAAGACATTGAGGCCCTGGAGTGTCTCCAGAGAAGGGCAGCAAAGCTGTGAAGGGTCTGGAGCACAAGTCTTATGGGGAGCGGCTGAGAGAACTGGGATTGTTCAGTCTGGAGAAGAGGAGGCTCAGGGGAGACCTTATCACTCTCTACAACTCCCTGAAAGGAGGTTGTGGCAGGTGAGTTTGGCCTCCTCTCCCAGGTAACAGCAATAGGGTTAGAGGGAATGGCCTCAAGTTGCACCAGGGTTGGATATTAGGTTGGATATTGAGGCTGGATATTAGGAAAGATTTCTTCTCTGAAAGAGTGGTGAGGCACTGGAATGGGCTGCCCAGGGAGGTAATTGGGTCACCATCCCTGGAGGTGTTCAAGAAACAAGTAGATGTGGTTCTAAGGAACATGGTTTAGTGGACAATATTGGTTGTAGGTGGATGGTTGGACAAGATGATTCTATGATATTCTATGATTCCTACCGATCACAACAACAGATTCTACTCTTCTTACTCAGAATTCTTGCATTTCAACTCATTGCATTTCAGTGATAACTGTTATCATTCGTCTCTTCTTCTTGCACATTTGTCTTAGGATTTTAAACATTATTATAAATACCTTTTGGAAAGTGTCTTGAAAGCCTACAATTCTCAATATTTAATGATTTTCATGTGCTCACCCTGGTATGCTTCTTTTGACTGAAAAGCGTGCTAGT
This sequence comes from Numida meleagris, assembly GCF_002078875.1. Taxonomy (NCBI): domain Eukaryota; kingdom Metazoa; phylum Chordata; class Aves; order Galliformes; family Numididae; genus Numida; species Numida meleagris. The sequence goes on along the minus strand of NC_034411.1, from coordinate 38,975,624 downwards.
TCTTGTAAAATCTGCTGTAATTAACATTCAAATGCAAGTTGAATCATCCGTCATATGACGAATAGACAAGAAATAGTAAATGAAAAGTGATATCTTATAAACTCCTAGATTTAAAAACCAACTAACAGAGGGAGAGTTTGCCCACTAGCACTTTAATGCATTAGATTAATTTGTTGGAAGACTAAGGAGGAAACCAAAATTTAATTTCCTGGGGGGTAAGATCAATGTCGCATAAGTCTTAATCACGTTCTTACTCTGCTGATCAGCTGTGTCCTTTTGTGTAAGACCTACTGAAAACAATAGGTCTTTTGAACAGCTTAAATGTGTGTAAGAACTGCTTATACTCCTCTCCCACAAAATTAGGGTATATCTGCTTCCATTAGCTGAGAACTGAAATACCAAAATAAAACTTTAACAGTTCTTTTTCACTCATGATAGCTACTTAAAACTGTCATCTTTTGGTACACAAGGCTGCAAGCAGATTTTAAAAGTTTCCTTCTATTCCTTCTGGCCTTACTGGTAGTAGGTACAGCAGCAGAGTGGAGCTGATTTCTATCCAGACATAAATATTTGACACCTGCTCGTCCTTGCAGATCATGTGGAAGATTGAACTTCAACCTATTCACTTATCAAACCCAATTAGACTCCTCATTCCCCCAGCAATGGCGGTAATGTGCACACTGCTAAATCCATCTACTGATCACAACAATGAAGCTAGAAACAGCAAAAATCATCTGTGGGAGAAGGTTTTCTTTGCGCTAAGAAATGCAAGGATCATCTTGTGGATTAGCTTCAGTGTAGAACATGGAACTTTATGTTCCAGCTAATTAACTATTTGAGCATTTAACTGTAAGGTAAGGAGCCTGACAAAGTTATCTATTAAGAAATAAGTATGATGGTGCAGCAAAATCAAAACTATTTAAAGAAACAGAATTTCTTTACCTGGCATCAGTAATCTGCATGATGATGCATATGCAGCAGGATTATTAATTATCCCACCTTTATAAGTGGCATAATTAAACCAGCTAGCAGTCCATTATAATTACAGTAGAACGAATTGCCTTAAAATGTTGGGTTTTTTTATTTGCTTTTCAAAGCTTAAAGAGCTGTCTTCCTTACTCTGCAGCATGGTGCTATAGGATTCCCTGGGAGTATTTATTTCTGATCTTCCTTAAGGCTGCCTTTACTGTAATTGCTGGCTGGTGTTTGTGGCCTGAGGAGGGAAGTTTGCAGAGTGGCTGTAAAAAAGAAATTATGCTGCATTAACTCTGGGTCTCTTCTCTGGGACTGTACAAAGTAGAAATGTATTGCAACCAAAGTGAGCGGTTAAGAAATGAGGGCTCACTAGAAGCAGTTCCCATCTGAGGAGGCGATGATCCCATCATAAGCTCTAACAGTACAGAGAACAATGATGAGAGGAGTCGCATTACGTTGTGTGATGGAGGAATCATGTTGCTAAACTTGTTTAGAATAATGAGTCTGAGGCTATGAGCAGGAGGAGAGGACCTATTTTTCTGCCCATACTGATCTAATTCCCTTTTGAAACTTCTTCAAAGTGCCTCTATTCTAATTATTAATCCTCTTGAGAAGAGATTCATTACAGTGTAAGATATCAGTTCCTACATGCATGTTGTATATGTGCTTCTGGGGATGAAATGGTGTGAAAATTCCTGTTTCAAAATACTTTTAAGCTTTATCTCAGTGAATTAAAGATATTTTTCCAGAATAAAAAAGAATGTATAGAAGAATGATAAAATGGTTACAGATTTAGCCTTGCAGCTCCAAAAAGTCCCAAGAAGCCTTTAAACATCCTTTCTTTCTGCATAAAGATCTCCTAGCTTCTTTAAAGCTCCAATCCCACATTTGAGCTCTAGAAATACTAGACTAATGGTTAAGGTTAGAAGTCTGGCAGTCTTGGTAACTCTGTGTAGATGTGAGAAGAAACTGGGACTTCAATCCTGAGAAAGGAAATAAACCATTTGCTCTACTCACATTCGATCTCTTGTCCAAGCTAAGTGAGCCAGTTTTGGGTGTTTTTTTTTTTTGTTTTTGTTTTTGTTTTTTTTAGTTTTTGTGTATGTGTGTGTGTTTTGTTTTGTTTCCCCCAGCATCTGCCATTCTATTAAAAGTAAGCATGGGGGAAAATTCTAGAAGCAGTCAGAAGTGGAGAGGCAGCACTGCTGACAGGGAAATCACCCTGCTCCTTGCCGCTGGGATGGGTTCTCTATAGGTACTTCAGTTCATCACTTAAAATCCAAACAAACAATGGAAGATCAAACCAGCATAACAAATAAGCTTTGTGTAGCTTCATTTCTTTGTTGTTGTTAAAATATGAGAGCTGCATCAAAAGTAAAGCCTCCTATTAGATTGTGTTGGCCCATGATGTCAGAGGCAGATGGTGGTACAGCAGTAGCGGCTGAACCTTCCCAGCAACATTCTATTACATTTTGTTGCTGCGTGACAGATGGCAGCAGAGGGGCAGTCTGACAAAATGGTGCCTGCCATGGAAGGGAGTATGAAACAAAGACTGAATTCCTCCATGCAGAAAAAATGACACCTGTTCCATGGAGTCATGACATGAACTTTTTCTTCAGCAAGAAATTCACGAGATGCAGCCATCAGCGAGTAAAGTGATGTGCGCTGCCTTTTGGGATAGGAAAGGGATGATCCTTCTGGATTTCATGGAACCCAAACAAATCACCAACTCTGCAACATCACAGTGCTGACAAAGCTGAAGGCTCCAATTTCCAGAGTCCAACCTTTCTCCTGCATACGATAACACCAGGTCCCACACCATTTTGAAGATGGTGGGGCACATTGCCAGTCTTGGCTGGACTGCCCTACCACACCCAATGTATAGCCCAGATTTGACGCCTTCTGATTTCCATCTGTTCAGGCTGATGAAAGATGGACTGTGTGGACATTTTCCTAGCTATGATGACATTATAGCAGCTGTGAAACTGGGCCACCTCCACTGGTGTGCTATGCATAGTGCACAGACTCTCTTTCATCACTGGCAAAAATACACAGCTAATAGTGGTGACTGTGTTGAAAAACAGTGTTTTGTAGCTGAGAATTTTCTCTATCAAAATGTTATTGTGTTTCTTTGTATCTATTGCTGTTTCCATGGAAATAAATAGAATGCATTACATTCAAAGCAACCTACGTACTTAACAAAATCCAGTATGTGGAACAAGCATCTGTTCAATTTATGAGCTTAGTTGCTTACAGTTACTAATTTTTGTTTCAAGGGCCTTAGCCCACTTGAACCCATTTCTAAAGCTGGAAAGTGGAACTACTGACAGATACTGTAATTTTATGAGACAAATCAATGCTCTTTGACAGCTTTGTACACTATTTTTTTTTCCCTAAGAGCCTATAACTTTACAATCACTTGTGATATAGTAGATTGCTTGTAATTTTAATAGGTCATTGGGAGGACTTGTCAGCTTGTCTTGGCCTGAAAAAGGAAAGAAAGTGAAGAATAGATGGCTCTCTGGGATATAGGTTGGCATCTTGAGAAGTTTATTACTTTAAGATGTTAGGTTCAAGTTCAAATTTGTGATATATTGTCAGATGCTAATGTGCAAATTATGCTCAAGAGATTGAAGGCAAAAATATGTAGGTAGCTTTTGACCCAGGCTCTATTTTCACGCGCTGAATTATTTATAACCAGGCTTGATCTTTTTGTTAAGCTTCTTGTGCCCACTAGATGTCACCAATGTATGCTGTTCTTATTTAAGTTTCTATCCTTGTATATGAGATTTGAGTTAACTGGAAGATTTGTTAAAATTGGTGATATTTTATGATAAATTGGCAGGTAATAAAAATGAGTAAGGCAAAGGGGTGTTGCAAGGACAGAAATAATGTTATTATTGTTTTGAGTAGAGGAGTGACTTTTCTTACCCAATTAGACTCTGCCACATGCCTTGTAAATTCTTCTGTTTCTTCCCTAATTCTTCTCCAGGACATTCACCAGTTAGTATAATTAAAAAAAAAAAAAAATCATTCTTGCACACTCTTGGTCATCCAGAACCAGCTGAGGCTGCATATGTAGTCTTCAAAAAGAGTTCACTTACTTAACTTACTGAATTTTACTGTTGCTGCATGCAGCGTTGAGCACTGATGTTAACTAACTGTAGCGATGGCAGGGAGCAAGCTTAGAAGTTCGAGCAGAGAAGTGTGCAGTACAGACTGGGTCGCATAAACAGTGAAGCTATAGCTTTGGTCAAGTTCCTTTATGCTGTAGCTGCTTCCTCCAGGGATTAAGGATGCCTTGCAGAGATGCTGTAAGTTTTAACTATCTCCAATTTTCCAATTAGGTTCCCTTTGATTTAAAGAAAATTGGGGCTACTCTTAAGGGTAGTAAAGGCCTTTTAAACATGGACAGGAATGTTAAATCCTATGTGGTGTTGTTGTTGTTTGTTTGTTGTTTTTTTTTTTGAAAGACCAAATTTAAAGAGGAAAACAGCAGAACTGGCCCTCTTTCTTGAGGGGAAGAGATCTATTATGTTGCAAAACTCATTCAGCTATGCAGGTTGCCTTTTCAGTGCTTATTATGCCTCACAAGTACTCTGTATGTCCTCACTCCTCTCCCAGAGATGTATTTTTCTCTCTCCTGATTGTTGTTGCAACTCACTGCTTTAAGGATTCCTGCAAGTCTTGTAGATTTGCTTTATGTGGGGGAGATTTTGAAGAAAATAGACCCCTGTTCCGTATCCTCATTTCCAGAAAGAAGAGAATGCAGATATTTTTTAGATCAGTCCTAGCCTACCTTATGTTCTTTTCTATGCCAAAGTTTCCTGTGTCTTGACAGAGAAAACTGAGTACTGGCCAGTACAGTGTATCGCATGATTTTTCTTTTGTGTTTCGTGTACCACTGTGACCTTCACGTGTCCTCAGAAGCAAGCAGGTCAGGCTGTAGTGCCACTGGCAGCACTTTTCTCACCCATAAATAGCAAGCCAGAAATCACAGAAAGCCATGGTCATTTGAATTGGTAATATAGGCTTGGTATATAATTCCACAGCCACCCAAGAGAGCAAAGTTTAATGATTTTCTGCAACTATCTCATCTTTTACTCTCGCTCCTGTAAATGCACTCTGTGTTGTTTCTGTGTCTCGCTGATTCTTACAGATGGAAGTCACGCACCTCTGCTGCTCTTTGCATCGTCTCAAGAGCAGATTGATCAGGTGCTCAAGAGCGTGTCTGCCATCAGCAGCTAATGTTGCTGTGTATATAGCGCTAATGAGCCGCACAATAACGGATGAAAAAAGGCCAGTTTTCTCAAGGCATAATTCTTCTCTACATATGAAGTATTGCTGGTGTCAATTTTTAACAGAAGGGATCTCTGTGAATATTCCATTGTACCTCTCAGTGGCAGCACTCTGTTGCAGTAAGAGTTCTGGAGGCATTTTTCTCTAACACCTGATGTTCATCGTATACAGGGCATTATATTGCCTTTTGAGGTTTTTGTGGAAGGCTTGATCTGTCTTTGGTGTAAAAGCATGCAAGGATGGAAGCTTTCTTTTAAGGCTTTTAAGGAAGAATCCCTTCTCAGAAGGATGTTGCAGCTCCTTTTCTTGGTACAAGGATGAGGAGATGAACACAGGATGAAAAACAATATGAATTTACGAGTTCACTAGGCCTGCATGCCTCTGCATGAGTTGTATCTTACTTTCAGCCTTTCTCCTGGTCACATTATTTCTATGACCTTCAAATTCTCTGTTGAATTTTGGTTATGCTACATGAGCCCTCTTAAATGCTGTCTGCGGCTTTCATTCTGATCTGTTCCTGTACTTTAAGGACATTGTCTGTAGATGTTTTGCCCTGTGTTCCTTCAGGAATTTGTGATACTTTCTTGTGGTGAAAAAAATAGCAGGGACAGATTTTAAGCCACAAGGTAGACTGACTGTAGAAATATTTGTTCCCATATTGCATATTGGAAGTGCATATTGAACTCTTCTTATGCAGAGGAATGTACCAGAACATCAAAAAATGTTTTACCATATTGAGCTTCAATCTTGTCAATAAAAACGTTTTGTTAGATGTGGGCAATTTTATTTACTGAACATTTTGAGCCTGAAATATTTATGTCAGTGACCTATTACTACTTCCTGCTGCTGTTGTTTTGTTTGTTTGTTTTAATTTGCAGATTTCATTACAAGAGATATTCCTGGTAGCATGAATTTCTGGGCAGTGGAGCATTATACTCATGCCCAGTCCTGTCCCATTACAGAGACCTGGAAATTAATCTTATGTACATTTTGGGGGTTTATTGCATTCTCCAAATCAAATCCACAACTAATCACCTTGTTGTTTTTAAATATGATATTGACTGTTTGACCCCAGATATAACAAATTTTTCTTTTGAGCCTTATTTTTGTATTCAATTTGAAATCAAATCATTCCTGTAGTAGGAATTGAATGCTTCATATCCATTCTCTATTTTTCTTTTTATTTTTCCTCTAATGAGAGAGCATCCAGATATCCTGCGTGGAGCTTCAGCAAGATGACTACTTTCTCTTTCATGTAAAGTTTTATGTCCTTCTTATACAGTAGCACCCAAACCACATCCAGGGCTGGAGGTGAGGCCGCACAGCGCAGAGCAGAGGGGACAACTTCTCCCCTCGCCCGCTGGCAGTGCTGGGCCTGGTGCACTCCAGGGTATGGATGGCCCTTCGGGCTGTCAGGGTGCGCTGCTGGCTCGTGTTCATCTTGCCATCAGCCACAGCCCCCAGGTCCCTCCTGAGAGCTGACAGCTCCTGGCAGGTCTCCACACTCCCCTGGGTTCTCTCTGGCTCAGGAACTCCCTGGAGGCCGCCATCCTCAGACTGCTGCACAGTGCATCTGCGTGGGAATGAGCGCCTCAGTGAGTGACTCCATTTTCTTCTATGTTTTCCCAAACGTTGGAGATACTAGAGCTCTCATGTCTTCCCTACCATTTCTTTTGCAATTTGTAGCAATTTGCTTTGTCAAATGTCTTCTGAAGTTGTTTGCCCTCTGGTAATTCTGTTTTTAAGTGTCCTTTTCCACAGGCGTTTCTTTCTTGTCATCTAGTGTTTTCATTCGATGCTGAAGGAGCCAACAGCCTGACAGCCCTTTCAGTGGGAAAGCTGATCCCTTTAGCCACCTGGTCTCACCATGACTCTCTGATAAGTGATTATGGAATCTGCCACATCTGACTGACTTTAGTCACAAATACAGAACTGTAAAGCACCGAGAGGCCTTTTCTGTAACTGAACTTCCAGCAGCTTGCTTTCATTTGACAGAGAGTGTTTCTGAAGCTGGTTTCTGCAGGTGTCATTGTACTGCTGGCATTGGCTCTGTAATCCAGCTGGGGACTGATCTTGTAGCAGGGATGAGTCAGCGTGGCTCCTCTGAGAACCACATTTCTCCTGCAATATCCCTTCTCCACAGCCCTTTGGGGCTTCGACGCAGCTGTGAGCCCACAGCCTTCAGCTCACCTTGAGGTCACTGTGGGAAGCAAGGTGAGAAATCACTCACAGCCTCTCTACTCTTGCAGTGTGCAGATGCTGTTTGGCTGACCTTAGGCTTGCTGTGTTTGTGAGGTGCTTCCATGGTGAATGTAAAATAATACTTGCACTATTTATTTAAGCACAATGGTGTACAAAACACTTATGAGTGTGATGTGTGTGTAACAGGAGAAAATGTTTTAACAGGTTACGGAACTGTACAATAGGCAGAATGAATCCAGTAACTTGTGACTGTGTAAGATGAAGACATGGAAAGAAATACAGCTCATCTTTGCCAGATCCAACACTTCGTGTGGTAATAGAGAAGTTTCTTTTTAGAAAGCCAATTAAAAAAAAAAAATCTGTAATATGTTCTTTGAAGGGCTTGGAAGTGTTTGAATGCCAATATACTCCACTCTGGTGAGACCTCACCTGGAGTACTGCGTCCACGTGTGGAGTCCTCAGTACAGACCTGTTGGAGCTCATCCAGAGGAGGGTCACAAAAATGATCCCACCTCCCCTGTGAGGACAGGCTGAGAGAGCTGGGGCTGTTCACCCTGAAGAAGAGAAGGCACCAGGGACACGTGATAGCACCCTTTCAATATCTAAAGGGGAGCCCCAGGAAAGAAGGGGACAGACTCTTTAGCAGGGTCTGTTGTGACAAAACAAGGAAAAAATGGTTTCAGTCATAAAGAGTGTAGATTTAGGTTAGACACAAGGAAAAAGTCTTTCACAGTGAGGGTGGTGAGGCACTTGAACAGGTTGCCCAGAGATGCAGTGGATGCCCTGTCCCTGAAGACGTAAGGTGAGGCTGGATCAAGCCCTGGGCAACCTGACCTAGCTGTGCATGTCCCTGTTTGTTGCAGGGGAGTTGGACTAGATGGGCCTTAAATGTTCCTTCCAACTCTAAGGATGCTGTGATTCTATGACTACCGAAGGTGTGTTGGAAGAAGGAACTTGTTATTTTTAAAAAGATCTTTGTTTTGGGAATTCCTCACAAACTCATTTTCTGCAGACATTAAATAAAGCCCTGCAGCCTGGTTTTCCTGAGCGCCTGGTAATAGCTTTGCATGGCACCACAGCTCAGTTTTGAGATACTGTAGATGTTCTTTTCCATTATGATTAAATGGAAAATATTTATTGCATGTTCTTGCATGGTTAGGTTGACATGACAATTTGTATTTTTACTTAATATCTTATTTTTTAATAAAATTTCAGATCTGCTACGGGCTCATTTTCCCACAAACCTCTTCTTCCCATTGCTGTCCTATTCTATTTTGTCACACTTCACTTAAAATCAGCTCAGTCTATGGTTTTACATGTGTGTAGCAAACTAATGATTACTTGAACAAATGACCTTATAGAAGAATTGATACAGAATGCAAGAATTGCTTCATCTTTAAGCCAATACTAGTACATTCCCAGGGACTGACTGTAACTTTTCCTGTGTGAGAAGTTCAACAGTATTTATTTCAAAGAGCTGATCTCTAGTGCACAGAAGAGGAGACATTTCATGGAGTTGCTTGAAGCAGTCTACAATCATGTAGCAAGGTAGGTGGAGCCAGATCACTGCAGAGCTGGAGGAATAATTGCAGAGCTTCGGTCTATGCATGGTCATGGTGGTGAGTGATAATTGGGAAACATGCTACTCTTTAGCTCTATCAAATTTGCAGCCAAACACAGATCTTTCTGCACATGGGGGACTGAGCTTCACGGCATAGCCCTGGGCTGCTGAAATCTACCCTGGGGGTCGTGTGGGGAGATCCCAGTCCCCTGGGAGCTCTGGCCACTCTTCTGCCTCATCCCTGGTAGAGGCGGTGCACAGGCAGATTTCAGGCCAGGAGACCAGGCTTTGAGTTTGCTATGCACCTGTCTCTTACGTTTGCAGCACTGCTCCTGCTTGTCACCTCTGCCCAATTACTTTTATGCATTACTGCTCCTGGCAAGATTTCCCAATTCATATAGGAGAAAAGATTTTATGTGTTTCTTAAAATAACTGGAGGTGAAGGTTTTAATGGGCCTTGTAGGCTCTGAGAGGGGACAAATGGCTGCAAGTACATGAGAGAATAACCTGTTTTCTTTGCAATCTAGTCTGCTGAAATAAAAATTGTTGACTGCTTTCCCATGTCACAGTTCAGGCAGAAGGCTGGAAGTCTGGAAAAATAGTTTAAGTGAGGGTCAAGGCCAAATTCCTAAAATCAGATTTTTTCCTGTTAGCTGTCCTTGATTGTATCTGTTTGGTCGGTATAAAGCAGGAGGATAGGTTAAAAGGGAGAAGTATATAATAAGAAATGGTGTATTAGCAGCTAGAAAATTGAGCTTGGAAGAAATTTTTATGAGTTCTGTGTGGAGTAATGCATGTGTATTACAGCAATTTCAAGTGCTGTGAAACTGCACAGCTTTGCTCCAGCTTTCTGCTCATCTGTGTCAATCTCAGCAGCCAGCTGAGCTATCAGCTCTGTCCTTCCTTGCCACTCGCTCTCAGTAATTGCGCTGTGCTGGTCTCTCGATGCAATGCACTCGGTGGGGTGCGTTGCCTTGGCCTGTGATAAGCCAGCAGGTGCTATCTCTCACCTACCCTCTGCTGTGAAGTTCTGGTGGCATGATACCAAGCAGCACAGGAGATGGTGGCATTTCTAAGTGACAGAATTAACATCTCCTCTACAACCACTACTGAGATCCTCCATGAATAGAGGGAGATGCTCAGAAGCAGTAGATGTTAAAAAATGCAGAGGAATTGCAGTGTATCTTCTCCAACTGGCCTCCTTTTGTCTTTCACCTTCCAGTAAGAATTCAGTGTGAGGGTGAGATAATTAGTTGCAGCAGAGTTCAGAGTTTGATCGAGGACTTTCTGGGGAGTTACAGATTTTTCTCTTTCTCTCTCCCTGTCCCTGATAAGACAGAGAGAAAATACAGGGAGAAAAAAAGAAGACAGAACACTTCTCAAGGATAGTAGACTGAAGAAAAACACTAGTATGTGGAAAATACAGAATTATATGGCTACCAGAGATCAGTAAGAGGTTAAGACCACAGGTAGCAGGGGAATTACCCTGTTTGCCACTATTTGTAATCACCATTTCTGAAACCAGCCACAGCGGGTGGTGTCCACCAGAAACTTGCCATTCTCTTGTCTCAGCCCAGCTATGATTTTGTCTCTACAATACCCTGGGACAGAGAACTTTAAAATGGAGTCAGATGTTAGATGAGCACATATCCCCTTCCATCCATTTCCATCCGGGAGTCTGGTAACATCACTAGGTATTCCTGCCTGTGAGCAGCCCCAGGCTGTGGAGTGTCCTTAACAGGGACCTCAGGGGCTGCTGGCAGCTGGTGTGAGAAGATGTGGATGGATTGGCTCTCTCCACAGATGTGACTCACAAAAGATGAACGAAGGAGGACCAGACATTACCCAAAGACCCACCGAAGAGCTGAAATCTGAGAAACGTTTGCTTGTCAAATGAACAAAAGTAACACCATAGTGAATTTATTAAATTTGTTTCTAACAAGAATCTTTGTTGAGATGAAATTGGTGCTCGCTGCTTTGTGATAGTATTCGTAGCTGCTTTGTATTTTCTGTCAGATGTACAGAATATCAATTCACAACTGACAGTCATTAGATCTTGATGGAATTGATTTGCTTAAGGACCACAAGGGCAGGTAACTCTCATTGTGATGGGCAGCTGATTGTCATCTCATTGGAAGAAATGCAGTTTAGTCATCTCAGAGGAAGGGAGAAAATTACAGAACTGGATTTTCTTTCAGCACAAATAAATAAAAGGTTCAACTGAAACTCTGTGGCTAGCGGGAACATTGCAGGGCCTGTCAGATTCTGTGCTGCCTCTCTCCTCCTCTCCAGCCCTCAGCAAGAACGGAAGCATCTCACTGGAAAGATCCCAGTGCTTGGACTTTCTTTACAGTGATTCAGCAATATATTTATTGCTGTCTTCTAAAACACCTTTCCTACAGCATGATTTAAAATACTGTGCTTTTTGCCTGACTACCAGTATCACCATGTTTTCCTGAAAGGCAAAGGTCTCCAAGCCAGATTAGGCCAACCAACCACTGCTTTATCTGCATGTTTTGGCAGAAGACCATGTGCTGAACAGCCCACTGAGGGAGACAGCTTCTTCCAGCGGCTGGGTGCTGTGCCCTGAGGGGAAGGTAGGCATTACTGGGTGGAGTAGGCTGCCTTGCTGCAGCGCACACTGTCTTTAACATGGATTTATTTTGCTGATGTGGGAATCTAATGATGTAATGTAACTTCTACCGCCCAAAACTAATCAAAATTAAGTCAAAAGACAAAGTTAGTCCTCTCACTTTACTGAGAAGCAGCAAATATATAAGTGACTTGCATGGCACATGACCAAGGAATAAGTAAGAAAGACCTGTCAGTGTTTTCCTATTGCAAATAAAGAAGAAAAAAGCAACTTTGAGCACATATAATTGTTTTCTAAATCACTAAAGGACACACCTTCATTTTAAGTAAGGTGATTTTAAGAAGCTAAGTGACCTTGAGGTGGGGGATGTTACTAGAAGTGCTGCAGCTAGGTTGGTGAGACAGCTCCTTCCCTTTCAGCTCCCAAATAAAGCAGTCATCTGGGCTCATGGATTTATAGCATACCACGTGTGCAGGAGCCTGGTATTTTGCAGAGAAGGAAAATGCGATTTGGGTGCTTGGACAGGCCTGGTGCCTGCTGCAGGATCAACCCAGCACTGATGGAGATCCATTTCATCCACCTTGTGATAAAAACCTGTGGATTGCAAAAGCACTGCCTTGTGGCCTGTCCGGGCTAATTAAGGTGAACTCTCTAAGGGCCAGGCTTCCTCACCAGCTGTAGTTTTAATGGTCTTGCTTAATACAGCAGCAACCAATACAAGAATCAGCTGTGGGGGTAAATTTGTGGTCTCTGAAATAGCCTGGTGCTACCTCCTGAGAGCACTTTTGTGTCATGCTGCCTGAGTAACCTTCAGCTGCTGTACAGGTAATTTTTTTTGGTTTGTTTTGCAATTGCTATTCAGTGTAAATATGAACATTGAAGCACACTGTTGATTTTTCCCCCCAATACAAATTTTCTTTCTCGTCTGTGTGGAAAAAAAAATCTAGCAACAGCAGAGTCCTGCTGAGGGAATGTGCTGCAAAGTAGTAATTAATTAGCCTAATTGAAAGAAGGTTGGATTTAATGGCCCATGGATGGATGGATGGGTGGAAGGTAGGGTTGTTACAGCTAATGGTGAGCTGCTCAGCATGTTTGGGGTATGTTGTGTTTGGCTTTGTAGCTAAGGAGTATGGACTGCTTGTTTCTAGCACTCTACAAGTACTTAGGTCTATGGATATCAGGAAGTCTATGGGCTTTTTTAGTATGCCTTACTGAAGCTAGGGGCATGGGAGATTTACTGAGCTATGAGCTTGTCTCCCGTTTATCTCAGTGGATGATAGGGAGGTGGCTGGATTTATTCTTGGAGCATTCCCCTGTTAAGGTCTTATGTGACTCATTACTTTTTTTTTTCTTTCTTCAGGTTCTTAAAGCTTGAATTCTGTCCTTGGAGTGTAAAAGCCTGTAAGTACATTTGTGCATGCATACAGCCATGTATTTGTAGCCATGTTTTTGTACCTGGAACTCTATGTCAGCATGCACAAGCACGCAAGATGTCTACAGTTTCTTAAAATTGCTAGAAAATTTTCTGAAAGATCTTCTGCTTCTACAGTACAATGAATGTAGAATATGATATTTGTCTTCAAAGCATCAAACAATATCCTGTTTTTCTGAGCTGGACATCTCATCAAATGGTAAGGTTGCTTACTCATTTTTTCCACTTCCTAAGAGTAGATGATTTCCTATGATAGAAACCATTACTGCTTATGAGTTTGGTGTTTTGTCTCTTTAGAAATACTATAAACTAAAATGTTATGAAGATGAATTTTCTGGAGAGTTAGCAGGACACAGGATGAAAGAAAACAAGTGAAAAAAGCATTAACAGTTACTGGCTCACTTGTGAGCGCAGAGGTAGATGGACTGCTTTAGCCAAAATGACAGCAAGTGGGTCTGCCAGAGTGGGCATTGGGCCAGTGCCTGGATCCACACATGTTCTGTGCTGAACTGTGCTGGCTTCATCTGGTTGCTGTAGGCACCTAATTGCAGAGTCTGTGCATATGCGTTCTTCTGTTGTGCTTGTTAAAACTCTTGTTTCTCTGTTCATTTCACCTTTCTGAGCTCAGGACCTCATGCAAGTGGCAGCTGTACAAAGTCTTGACAAAAATGTTGATGTAGATTCAGCCTTTAAATCTTACATGCCTTCTGCAAGGTGGGACTGGCAACCTCCCAACCCTTTTTGGGGTCATGTTAACGTGTTCATATGCTGCGCAGGAGAAAAAATCTCAGCAGGATTGCATAGGCATTACTGCAGTGCAAATATTGAATTGTAATTACACTAACAAGCATAAAAATGCGATAGATGGTCTTTCACTGGAAACTAGAACTCAGTCCTCAGCATGCACATCACGCAACTGCGATAGCAGTACCAATCTTTCTGTGAAAAGAGAGGGGAAAATGAATATTCACAGATTGTTTTAGTTAAGCTGGTGCTGCTGTGGACTCTGTTCTTTCTCTCTGGTTTCTTTTTTGAAATGCAAATTTTTAAAAAGCAGAGAAATCTAGAGATGACAATCAGTGGGTTTCTCCAGGGTAGGGGGAACTTTAATTTGTTTTTTTGAATCTGTGTTCTCTAAGAATTTTTCTGTGGTGAGACTGATATTCTTTTGGGAGAAAGGGTGTACAGAAAAGTACATATATCTAGAAGCAAATAATTAGAACTAGGATGTTTCCCTCTGGCCCTGTCAGCAGTGGAGGAGAAGCCCAAACTTGGGGCAGGGAGCATATGGCTAGGCTCACTGTGGGAGGCAGTGTTTTGAAAATGCACATTTTATTCATCTGAACCAAGATTTGTGTACGCCTCTTCTGTTTCTGGCTGTGCTGTGTTTATGTAGTTCACCTGGCCTGGCTCTTCCCAAGGTGAATAACCTTGCTCAGTCAGAGATGCTCAGCTATTAGCAGCTTCTGTCAACTTGTGGATTTTGAAATGGTTTGTGGTTACTTCTTCCTAGAAGTTTAAGAAAAATGCATGCATGATGGTTTTTGCTTCTTTGTATTTTGATAAAACAAGGTAAAAAAAGGTGGTTAGAAGGGTTGGTTTTGTCATCGTCTTGGACCACTGTTGCCTAGAGTATTTTGATAGCGGATAAGAATTCATCAACTGTTAATTATGTCTTGAGACTGTTTTGAGAAGAGATTTTCTGTTTATTGAGAAAATGGCCGGGTTGAATGGTGGTGGGGGGGGGGGGGGGGGGGGGGGGGGGGGGGGGGGGGGGGGGGAGGGGAAGGTTGTCTTTTGAAGAGTTGCTACTGGTTCTTAGCATCTGGAAACAAGTTGCCTTCCTATCCAAGGTCAGCCTGCGGTAATGTATTATGTTCCCTAAAAACAGCTTCCACAGTACTTTCCAAGACTAATAACAGTAATACTGGAAAGCAAATGTATAAGCTGTTGAGAGATATGTAGCTTTGGGTATTGTGGCCAGCACTAGAGTGATGGTCTTCAAAGTGCTGTAGATTCAAGGGAATATAACGAACTGTCTTAGCAGCTCAGGAGAACAGGGCTCTTTAAACAAGACCCTAAACTTCATTGCAGCAGAATACATACCCAATTGGGTTTAAATATTTTCCCCTGAAGTGAGCTTTTCAGGGGGGCAAAAGATGGGGAATTAGAAGGCTATTTTCTGGTGTGCACATAGATCATGAGTCTTGTTTGTCCATTGCAAGCTGAACCATGTTGTTTTGTTAGAACATAAAGAAGAATCATAGAACTGGGGCACTGTGAAAGTCTTGTGACCTTGGTCAGATTATATGCTTCTGTTTCTCCAAAGCATAGCTCTGTTTTAAAAAAAAAAAAAAAAAAAAAAAAAAAAAAACACCAGGCAAATAGACATTCTGATCTCATAAAATAATCTCTACTTCCAAAGTATTATTCACAGCATCCAGAAGAAACACTTAAACAGATAGCTGGAGTATCCATCCATCCACTGGGTGTGCAGGCACAGTAAGGAGGGGCAAAGTGCTGAGGTGTCTTGCCTCAGCTCTCTTGGTCTTAGCTGCAGACATCCTTCCACTTGGCCACCAGAAAGAATGCTTCTGGGTTTAGAGGAGCCTTTGTCTGTTGTTTGCAATGTAGAAGCAGAGGACTGGAGCCTTTTCCTTGATTGTTCTGTGTTTTCCCTCCTGCTGCTTCTACCAGACAGAAGGATTTTTCCGAGACACTGAAATGCATTGCAGAGTATCCTCCTCCTCAGTTCCTGATTCTCACTTCTTCACCTTTTTCTCCTCTAATAATAAGGACCTTTTAGATGTAAGCATGCTCTGTGCATTGCAGTGCAGAAACTAGAGGAAGAGCCACCTCCTATATATGGGCAACTAATTCTGATAAAATCAGAATTCTTGTTCTGCCATTAAAACTGTGATTAGGGATTTCAGTCCAAGTCTCTCTGGGCAATTTGCTTCATTCAGCCTATTGCCCAGGACCTCCAGGCATGCACCAGCGGCCAATTTGTAGTCTATGCCAATTAGCATGCTGAAGTTTATCCCATTAGAGATGCAGCATGTCACCAGAGGAAGACAATGTCTCTCCAATTCTATTTAATTGTGGTACAACAAGAACACAGGGTACTGGATTGCCTGCCTCTGTTAATCTGCCATCCACCACTCATCTTTAATTTGTCTGGGAGATTGCTGTACATCTTAGTGCTTGCACGCTGAGATCAACAGTTATCTAAGCTTCTGAATAGTACATTTTGGAAAGAGAGAAGATAACAGAAAGTACTGTTGGGAAATAGGTGCGAAGACAACAATTGTCATCAAACCAAAGAGAATTAGGACTGAAATTTAAACTAGGAGCTTGTGGTTTGGGTGTCATAGGTTCTCACAGCTGCAACCATCGTGTTGCTGCTCTCCTGCCTGTGGCTGCCAGGCTGCATGTGCTAAGTCTGAGTTTTGTAACAGTGACAGGCATTTCTTGGCCTCTGCAGGTGATAACTGTAAGCATCAATCTCGTATCTAAGTATAGGGAAATCTAAGTGATGGCTATACTTTTAACTAATAGACTCATGTAGGTTACCAAAGATTTGAGGATGGTTTTTGTTTTGCATGTTCTGCCATTACTTCAGGAAACTTGGTGCCTTTGTGTTATAGACAGTATCCTTGTTGGTTTTTGGTGCACAGGTGCTCATTTCAGTAAGATAACTCTATTGTTCTCCACCTTGATAGCCTAGGAGAAAAAACTTTTCCCCAAAATTTCATTCCTGCCCTCACATGCACAGAGAAAGTGGAAAAAAATTTTCCCCCGGAGAGCTGAAAGCATTAAGTCTCAAGCATAACTGGGCTGCATTCTGAAGACATGTAAATGCTGTTCTAGAACTGTGTACTACCCTGACTATAAAAACATAGCTGGTTTAAAAACAAACTAGAATTTAACACCCATTTATGTAAGGTATAACAATGTTTAATGGTACTGTGATGGTCCTGCAGGACTAACTTAGTTTTTGTCCTCAGCTAACCTAAGATAACTAAGATATAAAACTGATTTTAAAATCTTAACAGATATTTTGGGATTTGTGAGGTTTTTCAGTTGTTTTAAACCAGCTATAGAATGGCTGCAGCTAGCTTAATAGGACTTACATCTATGAATTTGTACTATTAGATATGAAATAAAATCCAGAATTTCTTGCCAGAATTTCACAATGCTTTTAGTTTCCTCTTCTGACTTCAGTAACAGTTCAAAAGTCTGTGGGCTTTCTTGTAGCAGCTGTACAATGCTGGTAATAAAAGTTACGTTGAACCTTAGTTTGAGTAATTCTGTGAGCAGCATCTAGAAAAGTATAATTCTTTCGTCATGGGTTGGTAAGCCCACAGTCCTGTCCTGAACCAACTCTTTCTTTATTTGGTACATCTCATCCATTTGCTGTTGTTCTTGCCTTGTGTAAGGCAGAGGAACTTCTCCCAAGAAGTGCCAGCTCAGCTGTGCAGAGAATGGTGATGTGCCTAGGGTTGAATTCTGGTTCAGCTCAGAGCTCATCCATGCTTCTGAGGACTGTCTGGTGCTTTGGCCACAAAACTAGAACTCAGCTGTGAAGAAGTTTCTCACGTAAACTTGAATTTCCCTAGCTGTTTGAGGTATGTTTTGATTCAAAACTAAGGAGTCATCTTATTAACTTTGTAACAAAAATGTTCCCTCTTCTTGGGATATTTGACTTTTCTTGGTCTGCTTTTGGAATGAAATCAGACTTTGATGTCTAGGGTTTTCCTCAGGGAATGGGAAGCAAATTCTTCAGTCATTTCTCCAGAGAATGATCCTCTTGGCAACTTGGAACTAACTCCCACTTGTCGCAGATGCAGACATAAAAGCAAAACTGGGAGAGAGAAATTCATCGTTTCACGGTCCTTGAATTCCTAATGGAGATCTTTCCCCTCAAGCTACTTCCCAAAACTCACTGAAATTCAACTTCTTTTTAAGTAGAGTCTTAAATATTAAATTTTTAATTGGCTGTTAGCTCTATTCCATGCCCTGGCAGGAGCGGAGAACTAGAGGAGTTGGAGGAACGCAATGTACTGTGCCATTTTAAGGTGCAGCCCTTGACTCAGCTCCCATTTTGTTCACTGTAAAGCTTGTAAATGACAGGTCATGAGCCAACAGCACAAATGCATTTGGCTAACACACAGAGGATCTTGAAATCTGTATGTACTTCTAGCACCCATCAGATAATGTGGTATGCCGCCATGACTTTCCCTTCTTAGTATCTATTAAAGAGAATCCTCTGGGTAATCCTTCTGAGATAACGAGCAGAATGATGGTAGTCATAGAAACTGCTGCTTAAATATCTGTGTTTTGCACAAACTCCAGGGTATGGCTAATTAAACAAGTGAGGGAAATTGGTTTTAGCCTTGTAAAAAGACCTATACTGTGGAACCACCGTTTTCTTAGCTCTGAGCAAGTTAGCTGTTCAAAAATGGTGTAGATACATCTGTTCTTTAAATGGGCTTGTTGGTACTGAAATGAGGGGAACTTTTAAATACAGAGCTGTTGGAAAAAGGCCTCTGGATAACTCTGAATTGAGGACAAGAAAGAAATTAAGGTAACTGTAGAAATAGGTACCTAACACACATACACACATTGTATCATAAATAAGCTCTGTTACGCGATTGTTGAATTCAACACATCTTGTTTGAGACTGCTTTTTTGAGTGAAGGTTCAGAGCTGTTGCTCTGCTAGCTGTAGGGCTACTTGTTGTGCCTCCTTACAGCTTCAGGTCTGGATAACTGGCTGATCCTCATCACTCCCATAAAACTTGTGAATGTTAGAAGATGCTGCTTGAGGCAGATGAAAAGAGTAACTGGCACATCTTGTGAGAGCTCTACCAGTAATGTATTTTGAATTTTTGGGCTCTTGTAGCAGCAGAGTGCAGAGATAAATGATGCTTTTAAGGCCTGTGTTTGTTTTCATACAACTTTTTGTTATAGAGCTGTGTGCGTATTGAGCAGGAGTCACCTTATGTTGAAAGGGGATTTTTCTCTTCTCCAGATGTTTTTCTTTGAAAATGCTTATGTTTAAAGTGCATCTGTGCTCCTGGAAACTATATTTTAAAATAGACATAGTATATTAAAATGCTAGTATTTTCTGCCATGATCCATGTACTGGTTACTTCCAGTGATGTCATGGAAGTCTTACTAGCAGGTAAGAATATTTTTTCCCATGGTTCAAGTGGTTGCTGGCATTATCTCAACTGTAGTTTCTGAATTTCAGTTTGAATGTGATTTTCTAGCTCTCACTGCAAATCATGCTGAAGTACTGCATATGCATGTGATGGTTTTTTTTGCTCTACTAGAATAATTTGTGAAATACAGCCCTGTGAATCTTGGCCAGTAATCATGATTATTTAAATTTATGACAACATTTGGTAATAGAAGCTCAAAATTTCCAAGTCTTTATTTACATATATAAATCATATCTTCATTGACTTATTAATAGTTTCTGTCATCAGGTTCTTGCAAATATTTATCATAAACTAATTTTCCAAATTCTTTCTTCACTTATTTAAAAACAAGTGTTTGCCTACTGCCCAATACCTTCTCGCTATCATAATAATTCTTAACCAACTATCTGTGCTCTGATCATTGGATGTGACAAGCTTGCTTGGTAGAGCCTTTGTAACATTAAAAATAATACATTCTAAAAACTTAAAATAAGGAATACACAGGTAATTTCAGAGGGTTGCTGTCAGTAGCTCTGTGTCCAGGTGGAGGTTAGTCATGAGTGGTGTCCCCCCGTGGTCTGTCTTGGGACCGGTGTTCTTCAACATCTTTATCAATGACATAAAGGATGAGACTGAGAGTACCCTCAGCAATTTGCTAATGGCACCAAGTTAAGTGGTGCAGTTTCTACAATAGAAGGGAGGAATGACATACAGAGGGACTTGGATATGCTCAAAAAGTGGGCACATGAGAATCTAATGAGGTTTAACAAGGACAAGTGCAAGCTGTTGCACTTCGGTTGAGGCAATCCCAAGTGTGAGTACAGACTGGGAAAAGAACTCGCTGACAGTAACCCTGCAGAGAAGGACTTGCTCTGCTGAAGCTTTTGGATCTTTCTGCATTATCTAGAGATAATAGGTTTTTCTTTAATGACTTCGTTTAGGCTCTCTGGAAGAATCTATTGCATCTTGCACCCCATCCTTCTGCAAGCACTTCTGTGCTTGCTGAACTCTCTAGTTAGGAGTTCCAGTTCTTTGAAATCTTTGAATGATTGCAACTTGAAATTATTACAAATTCTTCCCAAGGGCTGCTTTTCCAGCAGCTGAGAAGCTGTAATGCCTTCTTGCTTTATCCTTAAAAGGCACCTTTTATCCCCATACTCTGTACAGAGCATAAGCTTTTGGGCTGCGGCTTTGGAGATGTTGTCCAAGCTGGCTACCCAAGTACTGCAGGTTTAAAAGTTAAACAAGATCACCAAAATTTTTCAAGTATTATTTCTGTGGTAACTTTTCTATTAATTAATTTATGCACAACTTGCAAGAAAGGTAGCTTTTAAACAGCACTTCATTAGCTGTATTGTAACTATCAACTACCTATGAGTTGCAATGTCTGTCTTTTAAGTTAGTTAAAACAAAAACCTACACAGTTCCTTTTCTCTCAGCAGTGAGGATGGATCTTCACAGCGAGGAGTCAGAAGTGCACGAATTTTGAGACGGTTCAAGCATTTTAGTATTCCCTTTGCAGCTTGACTTGATTATAAGATTTACACAGGACTATAGGTCTTTGTGATACTTAATGAGTTTTGGAAAAGCAGCCTGTGTGTAAGAACAGCCTGAAAAGGTTAGGCAGCTGACATTTAGGGAGGCAGCAAATAACACAAGTTGATAATGTCAAGGAGCTGGTGCAAACAGTCTTTAGAGGGCTACAGGTGGGTCCCAGATAAACACTGCAATAACAGGCAACTTCCATTTAAAAATTATGTTTTGGACAGCAGTATTATTTCCTGTTTGCCTGTGAGACTTTCCAGAAATGTCAGACAAGAATGGTGATATTTTACATATGATATTTTTCTTCCTAGCTCTTTTCAGGGGTTGCAGAGTTCTTGAGAAAAGCCTGTATTCCCTTCTTTCTTGTGTTTGTGGGTAGGAATTAATTGTTAGTACAATAGAGCAGAGGTCTTCTGGCTTCTAACATACCCTCAAGTATTTGTGTTGACCCCACATAGAGAGCTGGTATTACTCTAAAATGAAGAAGGCATCCTAAATTCACCATTGCATTGAATGCTTGTGCTACAGTGTGTAGCAGAGTAATCAACACACATGATAAAACAAGGAAAACACAGGGCATAAAACTGACTTGAGAGCTGAGACCTAATAATGATCCAATGATTTGAAGGTCTGTTGGATACCACTTCCCTAATATATACCATAGGATTCTGTATCAGTATATAATCTTGGTCTGAAAAGCAATAGCTGGTGACTTGCATCCTTTGATGCAACTAAATGTAAATATTTGGGGATGCTTCCATCATTAAGTAGTGAATTCCTGTCTGCCTACTCCTTGCATCCCAATGTATTTCCTAGAAGCTCTTTGAGGCAAGGAACGGGCCATGAGACTTAGTAAAATAAAATGAGCAAAGGGGGGATGGAAGGTGTGCATTTGTGAAAGGTAATCAGTTATGCCTCCTTGGAAGACGCTCATGTCTCTGAATGCTGACAGCAAGCATATGTCTGTACCTTCATGGGGACCTAGGGATGCTTGTGCCTGCCCTGGACTGTGTTTGGTCCTAGAGCTCCTTAGATCTGCAGCTGTGATGGCAAATATCCTGTGAGTTTCCACCAGAGAAGAGCACTCATTTTCAGGTCACAGGATTGTTTTTAAGAGTTGCAGCTTTCTGACTAGCACTTTTGTCTTAGGGTAGAAGTTTCCATCAAGCTTGAAGGCTCTAACTCAGTAAGCTGTGCTATTGCTTTTTGTAATTGACTTCAAGTGCAGCAGAAGAAATCAGTTTTTATTACTTATATCAGTACTTGTAACTGCAGAACTTGACACTTGCTATATTCAAATCACTAAGACCAAATAAACCTCCATGGCAAAAACAACTTCTGTGCTTACATTTGTAAATTACTTGTCATTTGGGCATGGAATCTTTTTATTAAAGAAACTACATATATATTTATTTTTTAGCATACTTATAAGCAACGTTCTCTCTGATAGGAACATACCTATATAACTAGCATGTAAATACTATTATGTGTTGCTGCAATGCCAAAAGTATGAGCGAATTAAACCATTTCCTGGCACTCTGAGGGAGCATTCTGTATCAGTTGGGAAAAAACAACCAAGTCTTTTAGTATGAACCTCTCAAATGCAGAGTTAAATTTCTGCTAGTGCTACAGCATTGCCAGAAGATTAGTATTGATATTAGATTGCTGCAATTATTCTGTTCACTGGGCATTACAGACAAATGTGACCTTTTGAAAATCAATTAAAAATACAACAGAAATAAATCATGAAGTCTCAAAGCATTGTTTTAGCCAGATTTTATTACTTGCCTTCTCAAGAGAACAGCAATCACTGCTGTGTCATGTTTGGCTCCTATGGTACAGGCTATACTTGGTGCAGGAGAATAAAACTGAGCAGCAGTACTACAGTGGTACAGGACCAGGCATCAGGTATCATACAGCATCATTTCATGATTGGACAACAGAACACAGGAAGAAGTGAGGAAAAATGCAAGATCTGTCCCTGACACTTACAGATGCCTTTA
Organism: Numida meleagris; assembly: GCF_002078875.1. Taxonomy (NCBI): domain Eukaryota; kingdom Metazoa; phylum Chordata; class Aves; order Galliformes; family Numididae; genus Numida; species Numida meleagris. The sequence continues at coordinate 38,952,809 of NC_034411.1, read as the reverse complement.
TTTGTGGAGGAAATTGAGAACTAGGAAGTGCTTTCCTAGTGAAGTGTGTATGAAACACTAGCAAGATACCTTCCCACTGAGCAGTCAAGCTAAAGCAGGAAGATCCCGATCCAAAGGGAGTTCCTTGTCTTGTGCTAGTGGAACCGTAAGTCATTTCAAAAAGATGTGCTAAAAGGGCCCTTTTCCAGCCCTGTCCTTATTTCTTTTTGGTATTTTGTCAGTCCATTTCCTCTAATCATAAACTCATATCCTTCAATGTATAGCCTTGCATCCATCGTGTAAAGCCTTACAGTGCTGTCTCTGAGAGTTGCTAGTATTCCCGTGACACAAATCTTCAACTCTTGCACTCATAATTGGTGTATTATGTTCTTGATGGGATAACTTTGTTTTACCCAGTGTGTACATGTTTGTGTAGGAGTCTGTGAAATAGAACAGCTAAAGCAAATGTGAAGTGGCTTTTGATGTGTTGTGTGTTGCACAGACTGTGTCTCAAGCACTACTGGCTTGCAGTCTGTCACCTGAAGCAGATATGCCCCTTTGGCCAACTTTGGTGTGACGGCTTCAAGCTGGTGAGCTCTGGGCCATTTTATTATTATTATTTTTTTTACAGTTTTCATGTGATTTATTGTATATTCTGGAGGATGTCCTCATCCCAGATACTGTCCTATCCCAGTCAAGGGAATGTTTCTTTGCTTTCCTAGAGTCTCAGATTCTGTGGCCTACCCTTTGCTGATGGGCAGGATTAGGCCCTAGGGATTTTTAATTGCAGAGGTGCTTTGTTGGATGACTTAAATCACAGACACTGGCCTAACTTAAACTTACTGGTGATCCTGAAAACTCCTTTTTATCTGATATTACAAGGTTTTTAGCTGTTCAGTTTGTTATTTCTGGAGTTCTGAACCTGTGTGGAAAAACTGGTCCTGTTACCTTTGATGTCTGAATTTTATAAAGCTGTATGTTGCATCCCAGCATGAACTTCAATACTATACTGGAAGCACAGGACTATGCTAAGGAAGATAGATCTGGTCAGTGGTGGCATCTCATATATTTCCAGTCTTTGCTTCTTTCATAGCCAACATCTAAGTGCAGAAGAGCCTCCATACTACTGTCCAGAGAGAGCCAGCCTTGTTTTGCTGCCCTAAGCATGGCAAGGCATACAGCTCAGCATCCAGGAGTTGCGTTTCTCCCCTGTGCACCATTGTGTCTGTGGTGGCATGTTTTCTAGTCTCATTTTAGTTGATACTGTGGGCCTAGTGTTGCACACAGCCTGGCAGGATGCCCAAAGCCTGTGCCTGACTTGGGAAGAGCATGACATAGCAGCGAGGTTTCTCTTTGGTAGTGAGACAGAACAGCATGGGGGAAGTGCGCGCCTCTTGTCAGGAGTAGCAGAGGCAGCAGATACTGGAGTTGGAGGGTGGTACTTGGCAGCTCCTGCTTTCCCATGTTGTATAGTTTCATTACCACCATTGTCTTCAATGGAATTGGCCATCTTTTAGCAGAAGATAGCTGTACCGGCAGGACATCCTACATAACTTATCTTCATGTTTGCTGTAACTAGTCTGTGTGAGCCACTTAGGCTTGATTTTTAAAAGTTCCTCAGTTCTGGAATTACTTGTTCTAATTCCTCCTTGATGATCTCACAGGGCACCTTCAAGGTCCCTTAATATGCCCCTTTTCAAAGAGAACCTCTGCTTGGTGGTTTTTTGTGTTGGAAAACTGCAGTGTTTATTACAGGTGTTTCTGAAGCAATGCTGAAATCCCCCATGGCATGGAGGGGATTGGATGCACAGAAAACGTCTGGTGTGGAAGCTGACTGCCCTGGGACAGGATGGGTTGGAGATGGAGAGCTGGTTCGCCTGCCCTTTGTAAGGAAAACGTTCAGCAGGAACAACACAAGGGCCGGAGAGCATTTTGTTTCTGTTGGATCAGCAGTTTCCAGACAAAAACTAGTCCCTTCTAGCCAGCTTCGGTGAATACTACCTCTGCTCCATCAGTAATGTTTTTTTCCCCAAGCACAATTTATGGGGTATGCATGACAAAATATTTCAAGAGGTTTAAAAAAAAGTTCCAAAGTAAATGAGGAGCCAAATCTTTAAAAGGTCTGCTCATGCATTTGCTGTGTGGAACTTGTGATATTTTATATCTGACTTTTCAGAGCAGTTCCTGGTAGCTCCCCCAAGAGAAGGTCAACAACTTCAATCCACCCTTACTTGCCTTGCAGAAGAGGCACGTAATACAAACAAAACATGAAGTGTCCTGGTTCAATTAATCACTTTATCTACTTCAGCATTAAGCTGAAAATACAACTTGCTAATTCTACAGTCTTGGGATTTGGTAATCTGCCAAACCTGCACAAAGCAATTTAAGCTATCTGTCTGCATTGTAATCACCCAGGGGAATTCTGGGAGAAGACATAACCTCGGCTGAGAAATGATGCTGCTCTTTTCCATGCTTAGAGACTTCATGCCTACCTCTTAAGTCAAGAGTGTTGAAATGCTCCTGGTAGTGGATCAGTGTCAGCAGCTAATGCAAGGCTGTATCAGGACCTCTTCAGAGAACAGTGCTGAGACATTCTTGCTAGGTAGTGATTTCTGGCCACTGACAAATGCCTCTGTTTCTGACCTTCAGCTCACAAATATCTGTCTCTCTTGGCTTAAATCATTTGTGTCTCCTTCAGGATGACAGTAGGACGGGACTAAAGGTCAGTGCTCATCTGTCTGTAGCACAGTTGATTTTGGCACAGAATTGGATACTCTGTCCATGCAGGCTTCATATACAGAGTAAATAATGGTTGGCTTGCTAGTACAAGGCGCTTAGAGAGGTCAGTAGGGGGCAGAGCCAGTTCTCATGCCCTCATCTGACTGTACATCAAGAAAAAAAGTGTACTGTTGGAGGATGAAGTGCGAGTCTGCTCTTCACGTGCAATGCCCTCACTATGTAGTTCCAGTATATGTGGAGAGAGTTGCTCGGTCCTGCTGACCTACTCTTTTTGTATTTACTTCAGCATCTGCTTTCTTCCTTCCATTCCAGCATTCTATTTTTGGAAACTTCACTTATTGGATCCTTTTAGAACCTTCTCCAAGACATTTTGGGCTCAAAATTACCCCAAACCTTTTATAGGCTCAATATGAATATATAGGATTGTTTGAGTTGAAAGGGATTTTTAAAGGTCATCTAGTCCAACTACCCAGCAATGAACAGGGAAACCTACAGCTAGATCAGGGTGCTTGAAGCCTGGTTCAGCCTGACCTTGAATGTCTCAAGCGATGGGGCATTCACTACCTCTCTGGCAACCTGTTCCAGTGCTTCACTACTCTTGCCATTTAAAAAAAGAGCTTGCATTTGGTTTTGTTGAACCTCAGGAACTTCCCTGGGGCATGCTGCTTGAGCCCGTCTAGGTCACTCTGTATAGCATCCTATCCCTCAGGCAGTGTTGATTGCATCACACAGCTTGGTGTCATTCACAAACTTGAGGAGAGTGCACTTGATCCCACTACTGATGTCATTGATAAAGATACTAAATGAGCACTGGTCGCAGTACTGACCCCTGAGGGATATCACTAGTCACAGATCTCCATCTGGACCTTGAGCCACTGACCACTACTTTCTGCGTACAATCTTGCAACCAGTTCCCCATCCATCAAACAGTCTACCCGTCAAATCCGTATCTTATGACCTGCTGGAGAGGAACTCTGCAGAGAGGGACCTGGGGGTCTTGGTGGACAACAGGTTGTCCATGAGCTACTAGTGTGCTCTGGTGACCAAGAAGGCTAGTGGCATCCTGGGGCGCATTAAAAAGAGCGTGGCCAGCAGGTCAAGGGAGGTGATCCTCTACCTCCTTCGCTCTGCCCTGGTCAGGCCTCACCTGGAGTACTGTGTTCAGTTCTGGGCTCCCTGGTACAAAAAAGTCAGGAATCTCCTGGAAAGAGTCCAGCAGAGGGCCACAAAGGTCATAAAGGGTGTGGAGCACCTCTCTTATGAGGAAAGGCTGAGCAACCTGGGTCTGTTCAGCCTTGAGAAAAGAAGACTGAGAGGGGATCTGATTAATGTTTATAAATTTGTAAGGTGTAGGACGGAAAGGGACAAGGCCAGACTCTTTTCAGCTGTGCATGGCAATAGGACAAGGGGAAATGGCCACAAACCGAAGCAGAGGAAGTTCTGCATAAGTGTGCATAAGAACTTCACAGTGAGGGTTACAGGGCACTGGAACAGGCTGCCCAGAGAGGCTGTGGAGTCTCCTCTGGAGACATTCAAGACACACCTGGATGCCTACCTGTGCAACCTGGTCTAGGGAGCCTGCTTTGGCAGGGAGGTTGGACTCGATGATCTCTAGAGGTCCCTTTAAGCCCCTACAATTCTGTGGTCTTTCCAATTTGGAGACAAGGATGATATGCAACACAAACTAAGGTCCAATTCTCTGAGCATGGAAAACCAGACTGTGAACGTGCAGATTTTTTGAGGAGGGGAGCTTGAGCTTTATGCAAAGAAACATGTGAACTCCATTAAATACTTCAGCTGAACTGCTTCAATTAATAAATGAGCACTGGTTGGAGCTTATTTGGATCAGTACTGGGATCTATTTGTTGTGTGGCATACTCCCAAAAGCTGCTCCCTCTCACTCAACACTAATGTTTTGGATAAAGGGCATAATCTGTGTTGTGCCTGTTCCTACTTGTTCTTTGCATACTGAGAATGGTTTTTGCGTGGAAACATTTCTGTTGTCGATGGCCTTGGAAGAGTTCAATTGTATGTGAAAGGCAGAAACAGGATAGAGGCTGAGATCAGGGAGCATGCCCCTGGGGACAATGTTTAGGAGCCATATGAAAGGATGACTTAAGATAATCCAATCAATGTTTTTCCCAACTCCTGAGTAATAAGTGGTCACAAGTGAAATTTTGTGCAGGGGTAAACTGAGAGGGAAATACTCTCTTGCAGAAGCAGAGGAATGCCTCCTCTTGGGTAGCATCAGGAGGGGATGTAGAACATGCAGAGAACAGAAATAGTTGGCACGTGCCTCTCATGACTTTCCCTAACCTTTAGTGGATAGTGGGAAGTGGATGCACTCCAGCAAAAGACAAACTTGCTGAGCTCTGCCTTTAAACAAGAGCAGGATGTGAGTCTGTAAACACTTCAGTTACTAGAGGAATTGAAGTTTAAATGTGTTTATTGTGAAGAAGTTAAAAATTAAGTCTGGATAGACAGTATCTCGACTTCCTGTGAAACAGTAATGTCTTCCCTGGTGACTTACTGTATGTCTCTGTAGTGGTTGCCACTCCAGGTTGCTAAGGAATGTTGGTTGTCCACATTTCTGCCTTCAGCATTTGCTTTTATCTTCATACTTCATATGGAGCATTATCCCTCAGTATTGATGTTGACCTTTTTCTTCCCTCTCATTAGCAGAGGCAAGAACTGTGCTGCGCTTATCAACCATAAGTCTGTTTCTTCAACACTTGGAAACTAAAATACAGGAAACTTTTAGCCTTGCTGACACCCAATGATATGGGGATTACGTGCTGTAATACAGTGGAGAAAAGCTGTTTCAGAGGGAAAGGAGCTTGGATTTTTTTATTAGCTGTTCCATACTCATGGGTAAAACAAGACAAAGCAAAAAACATTGAGTACAGATAAAATGATACAATCAAAATCATTGAAATAGAGATTGGTGTCAGAGGATGCCAAGAGGTCTGCTGCACTGCTTTGAGATGCCATTATCTTTGCCTGTACCATCCTTGTCAAATGTCTGTCGATCTTATATTTAAAGAATTAATTCACTGAAGTATCTTCCTTTCAGTGGTGGATGTGGAGTATAATTTGTTGACTGCTATCTGTCTAGATAAAATCTTTTTGTGTTTGGAGACTGTTGTTCTGTGCCTTTCTTGCTTTTTCTCTGTACCTTTAAACTAATCCAGCTCTTTCATCCTGTCTTTGCAAATCACATTTCTAAACCTTTAATCACTTCTGTTTTTTTCCCTCTAAATGCTTTAATTTCTCCCCATATTGCTTCAAGCGTGCTTTCTCCAGGGCTGGACACATTATTGCCTATACCCACCCAGTGCTTAAGTAGAGGAATAATCAACTCCCTTATCTTGCCAATGATGTTTTTTGTCTCATTTATTTGAAATGAATCTGCCTTTTACTTCCAACAGTATGGATTTTGTTAATTCCTTCTCATTTTAATCTGATATATCTCCCATACCCATTCACTGTAATACTGCGGTCCACAGAAGCCCTCCCCTTCCATTCGTCCCTTATTCTTCATTCCGTGGTGTGGTATGCTACACTCCTTGAGACTGGTTCCAGTTTTTTACTGAAAATTGAGCTTGATAAATAGTAGAAGCAATCTGAGTTTCAGTCCTGGTCTTGAGTAGGATTAAGTTCTGGTGTGTACCTGGTAGAGAGAGCAAGCACCATAACCATTGTGATGGAATGTTTCCTGTCTTCCAGAGCTCTTTGAGATTGTTCTCAAAGCATGGTAGCTTTCTTCATAGTGACTGTTGGGTGAATGCCATCCAGTACTTGAGATAAACAGGAGAGAATGAAGCTCAGTTGGGGACAGGCAGTGCTATATGATGCACAGATATCTGGCCACTATTCTACTTCCTTGTGAAGGCTGACGCAAAGAGGGTTCGAAATAATTCAGTCTTTTCTGTACATAATTCCTTCCTTTCTCAATCTTGCAATGTTCTTGAGTTTTCTTGCAATTTTCTTTTGCTCCCTAATAGCATCAGCTCCTGTTTTGTCTTATTCTTAGTCATTTGTTCTTGCATACCTACGTGAAAGTTTTACAGATGTCATTATTTATGCCCAATATTTTAATTCTATTTTCTGATTTCTTTTTTTCTTTTATACTCTCATTTAAAGAGCTTCTCATGCAGCCATATGGGGTGTGCGCATGTGGTAAGACAACTACTTCTTTGTCAGTTAAGTTGTTGTATCAGCTTTTCTGGGGGTCAATAAGCAAGAGCAGCAGAACAACTGACTTTGCTCCATGGTTTTTATGAAGCTTTCTAGTTTGGCACTAAATTGATTGCATTCCTGCAGCTTTTCCAATCCAGTTCACCACAGATCTTTCCTATTAGTCATGGTCAAATCCAGTTGCCATTCAGGGAACAAGCTGAAACTCACAGCTTCTGATTTTTGGAAATAACTTGACAATCTCTGGGCTGTAAACCAACTTTCCCTCTCTAATTCTTCCTGTCATTCATTAGCCATGGCAGTAGTCCTTTTCAGAAAACCTCTCCATAAGAAAAGATGCCAAAAAGTAATGATATTGCACTCCTAAATTTTTCTTTTATGAATTAATGTTAACAAAATAAAATGTTTAGAAACTGGAAGAAAGAGTTGGGTGAAGAACTGGTTTTGAGTTACCCAAAGAAAATTGTTAATTTCTTGGGCAGTTGCAGAAAAGTGTCCTTTGGAATAGACAGATATAGCAGAAAATAAAATGCCAGGTTTGTTGAGAAGTAGTATGTCTTCTCTCTCACCTACTACACAGGGATACTTGAAAGCCTTCAGAAACATATATGGCTTCAAACCTAAGCTTTCACAGATTGGAGCTGGAAGTGGGGCATGGAGGTCTTGCAGCACAGTTGAGAGGTGAGCCAGCAGTTGCTCTTGTGACTTTCTTGATCTCAATTCTGCCTTGAGAAGCCTAGGAGCTTTTGCACAGCTCTTTGCTCTGACTCTAATACTTCCATGACAGAACCCAAACACAATAAATCCTTGCTGGCAAGGCTGTCCCAGCTCTGAAGCAGTGGAGTCTGCAGGATCCACATCCTTTGAGGAATAATGAAGAGCCACCTGCATGAGCAGAGGTCAGAGACAGTTTTTAAATATTCTGTTATGCCACGAAAAATAGATCAAGTCACTTGAGCTGTCAAAATGTATTTTGGAATTGTGTTATCAGTGCTAACCTGCCTCCTCCTGGAATTAGTTCTACTCATTGCAGAGCAGTTTTAAAAAATGTGTTCCTATAGTTTGCAGTTTTTGATGCTGTTTAAAAGACTTGTGGGATACCTCATTCCTCAGACATAGTGAGGAGAACCTGAATGAATATCTCAAACTAGGACAGAAACATCTGTTTCAAGGACTGTGGCTGGAACAGAACTCACACAATAGCATTGTAATCCTTTTACACTGCTACCTGTTTCTTGCTCAGCAGAAATCCTAATGCACTGTGTGTCAAGTTGGGGCCTGGGGGCCTTCAGTTCAGGAAATGTGCAGATCTGTTGGAACGAATCCAGAGGAGAGGGCCACAAAGATGATTGAAGGGCTGGAATGCCTTTCCAATGAAGAAAAGTTGAGGGAGTTGGGTTTCTTTAGCTTGGAGAAGAGAAGGCTCTGAGGAGACCTCATTGTAGCCTTCCAGATCCAGAAGGGATCTTATAAGCAGGAGAGGGATTGACATTTTACACGGTCTGATAGCAACAGGACAAAGAGGAATGGCTTCAAACTCAAAGACGGGAGGTTTTGTTTTGGTGTTAAGAAGAAATTTCTTACTCAGAGTGGTGAGGTGCTGGAGCAGGTTGCCCAGAGAGGTTGTGGATGTTCCATCACCAAGGGCGATCAAAGCCAAGTTGGATGGGATCCTGGGTAGCCTGGTCTGGTGGTTGGCAACCTGTCCACAGCAGGGGGTTGGGACTAGGTGATCTTTGAAGTCCCCTCCAACCTAAGCCATTCTATAGCACTGGGCTCTGGGGAGAGAAGGAGCCTCTCCTTGGCATGATTTATTCATCCATGTCAGTCTAAGGGAGAAGTGGTTCTGTCACTTTGATGTCAATCCTCACATCCTCTTCTTTAAACTGTTTAGGTACTGCCACCAAAGCTGTCAGGATTGAAGCCATCAGGCATGTTTCAAATGTCTGATGTGTGTGTTGTAGCTGTATCTTTGCCCTCTACTAATTCTGAATTGCAGCTGTTAGCTTGCTTCTCTTGTCAGGAAGACCCTGTCTGATCCCTGCTACCAGCCTTGTTTTAGTACTTAGTATTTTTTCTTTTTTTAAAAAAAGGACATTTTAAAGACATTTTCAAAACATCTTTCAAGTTGCTTTCATGGTAGGTTATACCATTTTCTTCAATGACATGAGAACTTCTTTCTGAACAATCAAAAGTAGCTCATACAGACTCCATGGAGTAGGGTTTTTTGTGTTTTTTTTTTTTTCTCTCCAGTCTCCTTGTATTTTAAGCTAGATTCTCCAAATGTATCTACGCTGAATAAACACCCAGTTCTGGTTTCTTGTGACAGAAAGTGGAAGTTTGGGTAAAACAACAAGGAAATGAAGTCACGGCAGGATGGAAACAGATTAGTTTCAACTCCAGGAGCTGCTGTATCTGATGGAAGCTGAATACCATGTGAATCATCGTGATTCAGTAAATAGGATAACAGTCTCCTCCTCTGGGATTTCTGTTCATGACAGAGTAAATAGAAGCCCTGCTAAGCCACAGTCAAGTGAAACCCAGTCTGTTTGTACTTGTGTGCAGCAGAACTGTACCTGCATCTTTACACCTGCTGCAGTGTGCAGTAGGTATAACCTGATCTAATACCATTTAAGTTTGATCCAAGTGTCAAAAACATACTGCACATCTACCCCACATAAAGAAATCATTGCACTGTATGTGGAAAGAGTCTGAACAAGCTGCTTCCCTAGCAGCAGAAACACCTCACGTTGCATGCTTGGTGATAGAGATTCCCACGTTCTTAATGTTCCCTATGCACAAACAAGTTTTAGTTACCTGCACCTGGTGAAAGGTGCAGAAAACAGCAGCCTGCTTTGATACAACTTTGTGCTTTTTTTAAAGCATGTAGAATCAGAGATCCAGAAGAGAGGTGGCAGAGAGGAGTTGGTGAGATGGAGAGAGCAGCTTAAGAGACTCAGAGAGCGCTCGTGCAATGGGAAGAAACTAAAATGCTATTTCAGACAGCCAAAACTACAGAAGAAGCTTGCAACGTGCACAGCACTACAAACAAATGACTAGGAGGCTGTTCACTGGCAGAAGAGGTGGCAAGTCTGTGTGAAATGATAGTGCTGCTCCAGCTCCCTTGATGCGCCTCAGCAGGGTGAGGCAACTCCAGAAATGGTCTGGTTTGTTTAGTGTTGTCTCAAGTGTACTCCTGTTCTCTTTGTTTGTAGGAAGATGCATCTCTGTTTGTCCAGGGAAAGGAAGCAGTGGCAGTCCTTTAATAACAAGTGTCCCGTGGGGAGTTAAATATATGGGTAAAGCTTCACCTGTCAGAGATGAGAAGCCATCAAGTGGGCTTGAAACCCTCTTCAAGTGGAGTTTCGTCTTTTTTTGATTGCTGTTTGGTAATGTCGCACATGCTGGTCTCTGCCCTCTGGATGTCACTGTTGTGCTCATTTAGATTCCTCTTCTTCACCAACCTGCTCTGTATGTGATAACAAAAGTTCCTAAGAACTTAGTTTCCTTTCTTCATTGGCCTCGCAGGACCTCTTGGCTGGAAAATGGGAGAAAGTATCTGTCCAGATGATACTGTGCAAACTATTTTAAAGGGCAATTGCCCTCTGAGGATCTTCTAAAACACATTGAAGCCAAGCACAGCACCATCTGCTCCAGTCAGAGCATCCTTTGGTTGTCAGAACAAGAACTTTGCAAATGCTGCACCAAGGCTTCTTGCTCTGGGTCCTCTCTGTGCAACTCCTCACTTCTCCCAGTCAAAGAGGTGAAATTGAGATAAAGCTGTGGATAGAATGTCTCTGAATGCCTTTACTAAATTTCTTACAGAACTGTCAGAGTTGCTTAGGGGCAGGATCATGTGCAGTCCAGGTTTTCTGCGCTGTGTCTATGGTAGTAGAAATCCCACTTTGGTGTAAGTTACTGAAGACTGGGTAGGAAAATACATCATTATCTTGTTCCTCTGAGAGAGTTAAGCTCATCACAGCAGAGGCCTTCATGCTTGGTTTCTGTGCTAAAGAATCCAAGCCAAAATGACAGGTACGCCACTGCAGATGAGCCCAATTAAAAATCAGACAGAGTGGAAGACAGTGCCGGTTGACACTCCTACTGGGGCAGTGGGGAAAAACAAAGAGAGATTTAGTGCCTAAGAAATGGTGAGCAGTAGGGGAGCAGAAGATACATTTCAAATATATGATTCAAAGGCAAAATCTGTCAGCAAGGGTGCCTAATTTGATTCCTTTTCCCTTCCTCTCTTCATAATGCACTTAAACAACTGAAAAACTTCAGTTGACAAGATGTTCTTGCACTGAAGAAGGACGCTGTATTTGGAGGAGCCTTTGACTTCTTTAATTCCTTTCTACTTTTGATTTGTTACTATATATGCACACATGCTCATTGTCTCTTTAACACTTTTCTGTGCTGATTCAAATTGGAAGACCTCTCTCCTGCTCCCTCTTGAATGCTAAGGGGCTTGTGCTTATAGTAAGAGAGAGGCATCCTGCCCTATATGTGGCCTTCACATGTACAATCAGGCCAACCATTTGGGGATGGGGAAAGAAATTGGGGTAGTGAAATATTTGGGGAAAGTAGAAGGTTCTCCCAGGGCATGTATTTTTCTTCACTTCTTTTCACTGTTAATTTTAAATGCATGAAGTATCATGAAGAGAGGGGAACCTACAAGTAGGTGCTCTAAAGTTCATTCTATAGGAAAGCTGACTCTTCTCCCGGGTGGCTGCTTTGGATGGCAGCCTGCAAGGGATGTCATCTTGCATCTTGGAACTAGTGGGACAGATGCAGAAGACCTACCCTAACCTCTTAGGTCCTGCCAGGGAAAATGTGTATACTCTGCTGGCTTCACTGGGGATGTAAGGAGCAGTTTTCATAGTGCCATAAACAGCAAGAATCACTAACTGCTCTTTCTAGGGCTGCCCTCTGGCCTTGGCCTGCCTGTGTGTCTCTTTACTGTAGGATCAAGCCATGGTTCTGATGGTGGAAGCAGCCTTGGGATAGGTAAAGGCAGCTCATGGCAACTGCATAGAGGTTGCTTTGAAGGGAGAAGAAATGAGGAGGCTCAGTAAAGCTCAGACACAGGTCAGTTCCATAGCTACAGAGGTTCACTACCAGGCTACGTACAACATCAGTTCTCTAGTTTCTTATTTATTTTAACTTTTGAGTACCTACTAGAAGAACTCTATGAAATGTTCTCTTTAACTGACCAGCTTGGGGCTGTCACATTTTGGGAAGACCCCACTGGTCTCTCCTGGCATGGTCTTTCCACTTGGCTCTCAAAATATTTCATGGGAATTCAAGGAACTATATGAATATGGCGGGAAAAAAATGTAGCTGGGAAAATATCAGATAATAAATGTGGGTTTATTTTAAACATAGGACCATTATGATTTAGAATAGACACCTATAAATAAGTCCATCGTGTCCATGTGTTGAACGATGTGCGAAAACAATTGACGCTGTAAATAGTCTTTTTGAGGTGTTTGTTCTCTCCTGATTATATAACACACCTGTGATTATCTCAGAATTACAGTATCTTTTGCTTTTTGTATGAAGTGACGTTACGTTTGATCTCTAGTGTATTGCTGTGTTGCCTAGAGACTCTTTTTGCTTTATAGGGCTTCAGACTTATGATCTTCAAAGCTTTTTATCTCCAGTTTCTTCTGCCCTGCCTTGTTTTTCTAAATATACTTATAACATTTTAGTTTTCCATTTCCCTAATCCTTGCAGTTAAACTTTCAGATAATATTAGCCAATTCATTCTTCCCACTAGCTAGCAATGCAATCAATAAATGCATAAGATATCTCTGAGCCATGTTTTTTTCCTGTTAGGTTGTTTTATTTTTATGCCAACGGGTCTGTTTGGTGGTGGTGGTGTCCTGCTGTTCCCCTGGTTTACTCTCTCATTTGACTCAGTGTCAGTGTGACATGTACTTACTCATTCCCCCATTCAGGAGGATATGCAAATGTCTTATTTCAAGGCTCAAAATAAGACAGGTGGCAGGACAGGAACATTCTATGAAAGCATCACTCTTGCATGCTATGACCAAGCCTACTCAGTTTCTTTTATGCATTTTGAACTTAATAATATAGAAGTAATTCTCACTTCATGGAAACCACAGGGGCACTATTTTGTGTCTGTAGGAGTCTCAAGCTAAATGTTTTGCTGAGACGCAGGGCACCAGAGGGGTTAGCCCTTACAGTATGAACTTGTAGGTCTATGTCACCCTTAGGCTGCGTGCCCTTAGCAGTGCGGGCAGAGCCACAGCTGCCAAAGTAGGTATAGACCAAGGTGGGCCTGGATGGATATATCTAATGCTTCTGCAATTGCTTTATACCTTGTTTCTAGATAGGTTCTTATCAAAAGTTTTCTGAGGCCTGGAAATTTGATTTTCTGCTGTCCAGCTTCTAATATAGGTACTTTCTAAATGAATTAAACGTCCTTTAAAGGTCAAGAGAGTTCTCTTTTCCAAGTGGCTGGCTGGTGTACTGATTATAATTATTAATTAAACAGTGAAATATTCTGGTCATTAGTTGCAATGATCAATGATTTCCTCAGAGACAGTTGTTCTATTAAAAATACATCAGTAATAAATGACCTTCTCTGAAGTTCCTGCTGTAGAATGTACCTAGTAGCTCGGAGAATTATCATTTTAATAACCAATGTATCTTTCCCTCCCCTCTTGATAGGAACTTAATCTTTACAGATTCTGTCCACCAAGGGAAAAAAAGGGGCTGTGTGGCTTAATGTTACATAGAGTTTCAAATGTGTTGACAACTTTTCTACTCTTCAGTTTCTCTCTGATAGGAGACTAACTGTGCAAAATTTTCCAGACTCTTATCAGCTGCAAAATATGAAGGTATATAAGTTCTGTTAGTGCTGCCCTCTACAAGACTAGCCAACACAGTAATATTCTCTCTGGAAAGCAGGTCAGAACCTTACATGCAAAGAGCCTTGAGATTTTTTTGATGGAAAAATTTCCGAATACTTGTGGCTGCTTAAAAAGTCTCTTCAGAAAGAAGAAAAAAGTCGGGATAAATGAACTGTTTTCAAACTATCTTCTATTGAGCAGCATGAGATTATCATCTCATTCCTGAGACTTCAGGGCAATGAAAGAACTATCTTAAATTATTTCTTGCATAAAAGAAAAGTCTCAAACAAAACATGAATATATTGATCTGCTGGTACACACAAGGAGAGGAAGACAATGAAGGAGATAATTGTACCTTGAGGTATATAATGATGTTTTGAAATTCAAATTTAGCAGCAGGATGTAAGCAGGAGATCACTTTCTCTATGGGTATTCAGCTCTTAAAACTGAAAATTAATGAATAGCATGCAGAAAGGTAGTGGTCAAGAAGAGTGCTTTGCTGAGCTCAGCATCCTACATTTAGCAAAGCAGGGAGACAATTCAGTCATTTTAGAACCTCTGGAAAATGACTATATGATGAGGTTACTGTCTTAAGAATGCAGGGGAAGTCTTGTACGTAACTTGATATTGCAGTCATCACACTTCAGTGGTTTCGCTTGGCACCTTAAACTCTTTACACCATTTCATCCATACCTATAAAAACACCTTGGGCCTAGATTTTTTCCTAGCAATCTGTAGTGGCATGTACTTCAGGACACTGACTTTTCTAGAGGCAGGACTGGCAGAAAGATAACATTTTGACCCATTTCTGCTTGTTCCTGTGTAATTCAGATTTAGTTATTTGGAAAAGCAAAACATGTTCTATAAGACTTCCTCTCAAATTTTTTCAGCTAATGGTCCCACTTGAGTGAATATGGAAAGAAATGCAGGTTTTTTCAGCAGAACACTTACCTCTGTTGCATTAGATGTTTAAAATGTCCACGAATGGTGGGGAAAGAGAGGATCATGCATTAAAATTCTGAGTTTTCTCATTTGCTGGCAAAAAGGGGAAGAATTTTAAATAAATTTAAGGAACTAGAGCTCTAACATAAATAGGCTTCCTATTTTTATTGACACCACTAAAATACAATCAGCAATAAAATATTGAACTCAAAAATGAACTCCAATACTTCTATAGCAAAGCAAAATTTTATTCATTTACTCCAACACTTATTGAAGGAGCAGTTGGTAATGGTTAAATCTGAACAAAGCAGATCTTCACATATGAGAGTTCTTTTTATTTATTGCTAACTCTTTCATAATTAATGGAGTTTCATTTATTTGAGCCAGTGACTCAGTCACCCAGGAGAGTGAGAGCTGTCTTTTGTGCTGTGTTCTGTCTCCTGAAAGCACAAAGCAGAGAGGGGAAAGCTCATGCTGGCTAATGCTGAGGCCAGTCCAGCACTGCAGATGTGAACACTTAAGCTGAATATCTTTGAGCAAAGCAGCCTCTCTGAGGAGGAAGGAAAACCTATTTAAAATCTGAAATGGAAAAACCCAGCAGCAATCAATCAGAATAGGTAATCAGAAACAGATTTTGTGACTAGGCCTAAAGGAGGAAAAAAAGGAGGGGTAATTCCCTCACACAATAAAACCTCAGAACATGCTTGTTCAAAAAATAAGTTTCATTGCACTAGGTTTTGTGAAGTGTCACACCTTTCTCTTGTAGGAGATAATGATTCATCTGTCACAGGAAGAAGCAAAGGTTGTTACATGAAATCCGTTGCTTTGCGATTAATGTGATATAGCTGATATTTTTGTAATGGCTAATCTGGACATTCATCCTAAATTTTCGAAGCTACATATATTAATCAGGGAATAATTTAGTCTGAAAGGAACATCTGGAGGTCATCTGGTCCAACTGGCTGCTCGGAGCAGGGCTTTGTCATGACAGCAAGGTGCTTGGGGCTTTGTCCAGTCAAATTCTGATTTTTCTCCAAGGATGGAAATTCCTGCTATCCCTAAAATTAACCAATTTAGTGAAGGTAAACCTCAGGAGGGTATGATAGGGAAAAACAAATAAAAAGGAATAAGGAAATGAATGTGCTACAATAAGGACAGGACCAAAATATGATTGATGTGTTAAAGAGGAAAAGAGAGGATAGAAAGCTCTTTCTCCATCCCGTAGCAGCACAGCAGAGTATTCGGCCAGTAAGAGGAACATGAGGTGCATGGAAATGGTTGCAAAACACACATTAAAAAATAGCTGGAAAGAAGAAAGGATCAGTCTTTTCTGTGTGTTTGCTGTGGATGTAACAGATGAGCAAGAAAGGATTGCACTGAACATAAAAGAAAAGCTTTCTAATGGTGAAGATGATAAAACTGGAGTTCTGTCTCAGTGTGGGCTCTTCATCACTGGAAATTTCAAATAAATTGCCAATCTGGCAGGAATGCCTTATGCACAGCTAATCTGACCTTGCAGTAAGGTGATAAACAAAGTGTTTTCCCTTTTCAGCTCCATTTCCCCTGGTTCTGTGGTAGAAGAACAAGAACATTGATTCTCTTAACGTCTGCTTGAAAGCTGTGACTGAAAGATTAGGAGAGACCTGATAGAGCAGCAGGCTAGTCCAGCGTTATGGATGTGAATGCATAAACCGAATGTTTGTAAACTAAGTTCTACAGGCCTAATCTTTTGTCAAATTGACTGTTTCAAGTGTGGAGAAATCTCAGTTTATATACTTAGCAATGGTTTTCATAACAAAAAAGAATATGTTTTGGAATGAAGTTTGCTTGAAGGAGGGTCTAAACAATGAGGAAATGCAATTTTAGAAGGTTAGAAATTTCAATTACTTCAACCTTGCTTTGAAGATCTTTGTGTCTTTGATCTGAGTTATAAAGCTAATATTTTTCAGTAAATGATGAAACATCCTGTCTCTGGATAGTAATGACTGAGTGAAAGGACTGGTAAAGCAATACGGAACATTTTTAAATTCAATTCACTACATCAGAACCTGCCTTTCTAACTGGTTACAGACTTTTTTTGTCTATGTAAATACAAGCGATGATATTTTTGCACTCCTAGTGGGCAAGCATTCACATCTCAGAATAACCCCGGCTGTAATTAATGCCTTTGGCAGTCTTGAGAGAGAGTCCAAGGTCTGACTGGGCACATAGATCAAATTACGTGCTGCAGTTTCCCTATGGACTCATCTGATGCACCTGTAGTCTCTTGTTACTTGAGGATCATCCATACAGTATTCAGCAGGTACAGGATTAAGAGAGCTCAGGACTGTTCTGGGGGTTCATTTGAGACCTACCAAATGCTCATGTCCTTAGTGACTCTCTTTCTTAAATGAACAGTGTGATTAAAATGAACCTACTGCAATTGTAATGTTATGGAAGTGTCAACATTGAGTCCAGAGAAAAAGTAGTGCAAACTGTAGTCCAAAGTCTTAATCCTGTAATTAATGAAGCAGGTTCTTGAAAACTGTGACATTCACTGCACGTAAAAAAAAAAAAGTTCATTTGAGTACATTCACTGACTGAATCAGATTTAAAGAGTATTTTGATACATGTGAAAGTGAATTTGTATGAAAACCAGATTTGTACCCTATGCTCAAGAAGATGATATTTTCTGTAGAGGTAAGCTATACCACCACTTGCCTTTTGTTCAGCAACTTTTCTGTCCTACATCTTCATTTATAAATCAATTATTTGCATGGGTCCAGGTATTTGTGTAATAGCATAACACAGGCTTTTTTGCATTACAATATTTCCATGAAATAAGTGACTTTGGGAGAGCACTACTTCAAGCTGTGGTTGCAAAAATAAAAACAACAAGCACTTACTGTTTAACTAGAAAGCATCGTAAGTTCTGCATTCTGCTTCATTTGTCTTCAAATGTGTTTCAGTAATGTTTGTAAAGATTAGAAGGGTTTTAATGATATATGAAGAAATGGAAATATTAATCTTGTAGTAAATTTTTTATGGTTAAAGACAGGATTGTCCTTGTTACTTTTTTACATTGGTTGGACGTGCATTCAAACCCATTATAGTGATGTATACAGCAGGAAGAAGAATTGTGAAGGTATGTCAGGACTGTATGAACTGTTTGCTCCTGAGTTGTGGGTTTTGGTTTTGTTTGTTGGTTGTTGACTGAAGGGCTTACAATGCAGAGGTACTACAATATCACTAAATGTCAGGACATTCATTGCACCTAAGCAAGCTGGATCCTGCAGGATCACACTTCTGTCTCTACCACACCTTTCATCCCAGGATCATCTTCCCTGGGAAGTGCAATAAATATTCAATATAAGCTGCATTTCTTGTGTTGAAAAATAAGAGGCGGGGAGTGGCTGGTTTTAATAATGTTAATTATATTACAACTATTAGAAAGTGAGGATGTCCTACTCTGGAAGTGAACTTCAGAGCTGCACCTTTAAGAGAGAGCACATAAAATATTTCTGTTGTTTTCTACTGGTCTTTGCCACTAAACATGAAATCTTTCCCAGGATTAGAGTGTTTGTTAATGTTTCCCTCCTTTGTGGCATGAGGAGATTTTGCTGTCAGAGATGAGTAGACACGTTTCTTTGAGGAGAAATCATGAATGAAAACATTCTTTATAATGAAATGTATTTTTGAACCAAAATCACAGATTCATGTGGTTGTTCCATCAGCAAATAAGCTCAAAGGGGTTTTGTGTTCCAATTACAGTCCTACTGAGTCTCCCATCTCAAAGAGAAAGGGTGCATGGAATGTGGTTATCCAGCTCTTCTCTTTTTGCCTGTCCTTGGCTCCTGTAAATGCTTTACTGTTAATGTTGTGCTGGGGCATTGTGGAAGCCCAATCAGTTTGCGCTCCACTCTGAGCACTCTGTTTTATAGCCAGAAAGACAGAAAAGGTGATCCTTTTTCCAAAGAGTAGAAACATAGAAAAGACAGCAGATGGATGCAGTCATACGGAATGCCTAAAATAAAACAGTGAGACAATATTGACTATTGTGACAGTCAGCAATTCCCAGCAGTCCTGCATTTTAATTGCTGTTAAATTTCTTAGCTGTTGCCACTGAACTATAATAATAGCAAAGGAAAGATATTTAGTTGGCAGTTATTGGGTTTTATGTTCTGATTGTTTTTATTTCCAAGTGTAGAGGGGAGATATGTAGAAAGGTGAATCCTTTAAAAAGTTCCAAGGATGTGAAAATGTTATGGGATGACATCTGGTGGAAATTTGCATTTTTGTTTCTTGCTTATCAATAAGCCTATATGTAACTGGCCTAGAAATGGAGCAACATAGCAGCTTTCTCTTACAGTCTCCTGGTTCCTCTCATCCAGTACCTCTGCCCCTGCACCAGGAATAGCCTTGGATCCAGCAGCGTGTCTTGTCAGCTCTAAGCATCATGTTAGTCCAGGTGATCTGTAAAAGTAAACTGTGGTGTTATGTAGTTTGTTGTGAGAGTCAAAGCTTGTTATGATTAACCTCAAGGCTTTACTTAATATATTCATGTAGATCCACAAATTCTTTTCCAGTGACATTTCTTTAAAAAGGTTGGCTACAAGTCAACCAAGAGGTTCTTCAGCCATTTTTGTATCTTAATTGCAACTTGACTGCTTAGAGTTTCCTAAGATGTTTTGACTGGCTTATTTTGAATGACTCCTATTTTTCTAGCATCCCTCATGCCTCCAGCAACCTTCAAAATTTCTTATTTACCTTTGCAGTTTCCTCTCTGCCAGTGACAGTAATCTTATAATCTACTCCATCCTGGAGAGAGTTCTAAGGAAATCTCCTCAACATGGCTCAGCACACTTGTTAGAAAGACAGGGTGACTCACATGCTGAAGTTTCTAGGCAGTGTTTGAGGAAGGAGAGAACTTCAGGATAATTCAGAGAATTGGCAAGGTTATAGTGAGAACTGCGTCAGTTCTGAATCTGTGGTGAAAATCAAACTGCTGAGAGCTGCTGACTTGCTTGCTGGGCAGTGTGAGATCTGATCCCTCCCTTTGCTGCACACTTTTCATCCAAGAATTTCAAAATGTCTCATGGGTATTCAGCCACAGGGAATGTAAGGAAATGCACAGAAGCAAGAGCAAAATTTACAGAGAAGACCTCTGTATTTGGTTGAAGTCAAAGTCCGTGGTACAGTAGTGTTGAAAACCAATGTGTTGTGTCTGCAACAAATTTGTTTGCATTTCTTGATCCTGCACTGCTGACTAATTAGGCTTAATGTGTTCAGTACACTCTGAATTAGGTACTAAATGCACAGAAGAATATGTGTCAGCACTTAAAAGCAATGGAAATAATCCTGTTAAATAGCTTTGGACCAAGTCCCTAGATGGCATGCATAATTCTGACAAAGTCCAGTATGCTGCTTTGTTTCCTGCATACATAGGCACACCAATATTTTTTTGTAAACCTAATGTGCAACAAAATCAGCAAGACATTACTTACTGAAAGATCCTACTTGCCTGCATCACAGTGCTACCATCTTTTCATAATTGAAATCTCATCTACTAAACTGTATTAATAAATTGAATCATGCTTAGCAAGATTCCTAAGGGGAGAAACATTGAGATAATATTCACCAGACACTAATTTATTTAGCAAGTGTCTCCAGTTTATTGGCTTATATCCACATGTCTCCTAATGTTTGGAGTATGAGTCATTTATTTTGCTGTTTAAATTTGATTAGTTCATACTATTTAAAATTTTTATAATCAAGTAAACTACCTGTATTTAAAAACACTCTGGCTACACAAAATGCTTATTACTTTCTCAAGGTTCTTTGATGCCAAGTGAGGAGCTATTTGTCCTAACCGATTAAGGAATTTTAACATAGTAACTATGTTTTCTGAGAGAGAAATAAAACCAGATCTATCTCCTCTTAACATAGAACTACATTTGCCATCGAGACCTTCTATGCAGAAAGTTCTTTTAAACCAAAGAAATTACACTCTTCCCTGCCCAACGCATCAAGGAAGGACAGTGCTGTTTACTAAGCAGGAAGGAGATCTTCAACAGACATGCCACCAAGCAGATTCTTACCGAGCTAATTAAAATTGATCCATGAAATGCTGGTGAAAAATAAGCCTACTTATCTTCAATAAAACACCTAGTTTAGTGTTCTTATCTCATTTCCTGTTCACATTACTTTGTGCTGATCTCATCCCAACACCCTCCTGGTCATCTCCTCCTACTCTTAATCATGCTCCTTGAACTGGAACATGAGTAGCTTTAAAATCACTGCTGTGACTGTATTCTCAAGTCATCCAGTGACTTTGGATTCTCTGCATGCTGCAAGCCTTTTTACATTGTTTCTGAAATTAAGTTTGTATAAAGTAAGGTGTGGATACCAGAAGATAATTTTGATTGCTGTCTATTGTAAATGAGAGGCATTTCTTTTTTTTTAAAGGGAAAATCAATTTAGATGACCCTGAAAGTAAGCACTATCCTGGTGTTTCAGGATGCTTGTAATGATTAATCCATGGTCAGCGAACTTTTCAAATTGTGAAAAAGTGTAGGTGTTTTTTTCCTCCAGCACTCCATTTCCTCTGCTTAATTCTGTGTAGCATAAGCTTTAGGTTTAGAAACCCTCTTAATCCTATTGCCTAGTGGGGAACTGTTGATAACTTCAGGAGTGATTGAGACATTTTTTTGCTTCAAGTTGCCATCAAATATTGTTAAATTGAAGAGTTTTTCAAGCCAAATCCTCCATCCTCATGCTATCTGCTTTCATCCTAGTGTCACTGAATTACCAAATCTGTGGAATTATTAGAGACTTCTGGCACAATTATAATTTTCCTTTTGTTTGTGATTGCCTCTATCTGCCAGGGGTCATTTCTAGTTTTAGTGGAGATTATTTCCTCCTGCTGGTATTTGAAATTCAGTTACCAACTTTGTTGTTGTTTGGTTGTGGTTTTTTTTTTTTTTTTTTTACATTTAATCTCATTATAAAGTCACTGGTTAAATTCCTTTGTCAGAGTCGAGCAGCAAATCTTGCAGTTTGGATTCCAGAAGCACTCAATCTTTCCTATTTTCCCTATTGGAAGGGCAAAATACTGATAGTCCTCTCTACCTGTTCTGTTTACACTATTTTACAATTTCTCAGGCAAAGTGCTCCACCATTTCACTACACACTGTGACAGCTGTGCTTTTGGAAACATTTTCAGTTGTCTTTGCAACTATTCATCAAAATATCAAAACAGACTTCGAATAAATTGGTTCCCTTAGCTTTTGTTGGACCTTTTCTTGTACCTCTTCGAGAACTTAGAAATGTCGTCTTCCTATTGTTCATTGGAGTTTTCCTTTGTTCCTGACTTGTTTATTTAATAAAGCCCTTCTTGTTCCTTACCTTATTTTTAGATTAGTTTAGCTAATCCTATTATTTTTAATTGCTGTTTGGAAAACGGAGATTAACATCCTTATTTTTACTATTACCTGCAGACTGAAGTTGTTTAGCTATATTTTAAAAATAAATATCTGTTCTTTTGACAACTTACTTTTATTTACATACCTGTCATCATTTGTCATTTTTAATACATTCTTTTAGGTTGTAGGAAGGCTTCCTTTCAGTATCTGAATCTGATTTTAAACCATCTTTTGCCTTCAGAGTGATGTACTCTTTGAAAGTAATGGCACTGTGCTAGAATGTCTGAGGTTTAATGTAACACAACCAGATTTCTTCTCTTTCCTTCTCCATTAACGTTTTAAACATAATTTTAATTTAACTATTTGCTAAGATTCTGATGGAGGAAGGAAGGGAAGTCAAGTACTTTCTACGCTCACCTGTTCCTTTGAATCTTGTAAATGTAACGTATCTGAGCCTCAAATTGCAAAAGTGGTATCATTGTGAATCAGAGTTTGTGACTGAACATCCAAATTCTTTAATTAAAGAAAGGTAAAATTTCTTCATGTTTTTTTCTTTTTTTTTTTCTGAAGTGGTATCTCCAGCCCAGTCTGCATCATAATATTCCAGTTAAAATGCATAGTGTGTTTTTCTGCTTGTCGTATTAGATGTAATATTCCAGCCATACAAACATACCAGCTGCTTAGTGTGATATTTTTTGCCATATTGTTTAGATCATCTACTGTAATTTTTTTTGAATGAGTCTCTTGTGGGAGATTGTAATTGCAGCAATTTCATAGCCCTTTAAGCCTATAGTTTATAACAAAGTTAGGTGTCGAATTACATGTCATTTTACATTTACTGGTAATTGTTCTAAACTCAGTCTAATGTTCTTTGAAAAAAGGAGCACGATTAATACATTTTCTCTCGTTCCATGAAATACCTAAATTATATTGAAATTACAGCGGGTTTCATTACTTCTGTGTTAAAAAAGAAAAAAAGAAGTAAAGGAGGTTGTTGAGATGCTGGTTACTGGAGATTATAGTATACAGAACATGACATATCTACTTTTGGCTTGCTCCCATATGAAAAATGGGGGAAACATTATAAAGTGCTATAAATGGTAGAAATGATTGGAATATAATACAGAGAGTTATCTGGGAGAAAGTCTGATTGTATCTCTGAAAATCACTGACAATCATCTTCCATTAAATGCCATTTCTCAAGCTGTACAGTACATTCACTGACTTTTTTCTAGAAATTCAAGTGTATATAAATAACATTTTCCATGATTTCTTCTTCCATACTTGTGCTACTTAATGCTTGGTTGTTGGGTAAATGATTATCAATCATTTCAAAGCCCTACCGGCCTTTCTTTGAGAGCTATTGCAGAATGAAGAGGTAACAATTACAGCCTTCTTCAAGTGCATTTTAGATAATGTGTGTCAGGTACCTGTGAAGCGACCCTTATAAATGTAAATATGATGTTTCTATGCCAGCAAGAAGACTGGTATTTTAGACTGTGTAAGTGCTATTATGCTTCATGCCTTGCCTATGTCTGCCAGAAGATCGTGTCTATCTAAAGTTGTGTTTAAAAAAAAAAAAAAACAACGACACTGGAGAAGTGGCATATGTTCACAAAAAGAAAGTCAATTAGAATGTAAAAGCACTGATGAAAGTTACTATTCAAAATACAGCCACATTTTCCCCTTCCCCCCCAAAAAAATTCTTGCTTTTGGAAAGTTTTTCCTTTGTTTCCTTCCTTTCTTTTCATGTGTCCTTCCTTTTTAAGGTCTTTATATGCTTTCTACATAGCAATGAGGCTGGCTTTAGATGAAGTAAATATTGTTCTTTGAAACTGTTTGGCCAAAAACCAGTACGCTGTAATGCCTTTGAACATTTAGTGCCTTGAGCTGCATCAGCTTTCTCTTTGGAGGGAGATCCCAGCTCACAGTGCCTCTGTCCTCTCCCTCCGTGGGCTCTGTTAGCGGGGGAGGACGTCTAGGCAGTGGTGGGAGGTAGTGATAAGCGTGCTACACTGAGCTTCACCATCAGTGGGGCACCCTGCTTCTCATGAGCCCTCATTTCAGCACCAACCAAGGAGCCAAGGCATCTCCTTCATGTCACAGGCAAAGGTGTGGCAGAGCAGCTGTGTTTCAAGACTCCTGCCACTCTTGCTATTCTCTTCAAAAAAAGACTTCTTCCTGAGTGAGACAGTAATTCCAGGCCTCTGGCTCCTGATCTGAAGCTCAGCTTCTCTTGAGTTCAGAATCATGATCAGAGTTTGTTCCTGTATAAGAAAACGACTTACAAAGAAAAAAGAGCCATTTTGCTTTGTTCGAGGTCCAATCTCTTCAATTCAAATTTTTAATCTTCAATTTCTTATTTCTTAGGCAATCTCTTTAACTGCAACGAAAAGCTTTAAAATTGGATGACTCATTAGAGAACTTAAAGCTATATCCAGCTCTCATTCAGCCTTCACTCTCAAATGTCCTTCAGTGCAAGGTACATCCATCATTTTAATCCTGGAGCTGCCTGCACTCCTCAGAATTTATTTTTTTTTTCTTTACCTCTGCTTTTCAAAATTCTTTAGGTAGGAATAAAGTTGAAAACAGTGTGGACAGCAAGGGTCACCTACTGTAGTTTAGGAATTCTCTTATGCTAGAAATTTTTTTCCTGCAAGATCTTTTTTTTTTTTGCAAAGGATCTGTTGATGTGTTAATCTATTGATGACTGTGATGTCTGACCTGTGCTAGAGCAAATAACTCATTTCTATGTCATGTTCCCTGCATCATTTTTGAACTTATCTGTATACTGTGTACCATACCATGTAGCTTGGATTCCCTGAGAAGGGAGACTTTAAACGTTTCATACTGTTTGAAAACATATAAGGATTTATATTTTTAAATGAAAAGATGAATTGTTTATAGAGATGTGAATGAAACCTAAGCAGAACGTCCTCCATTGGAGATGAAATTCAAAAAGAGTCCACCGCCATGTGGTCCCACAAGCACATCGGTTCACAAAAGATGATTCCTGTTCTAAAGGGCCTGAATTCTGAAGTGTATGTATATGTATTCTAAAAACAGGATTTCAGACAAGCAGATACAAAAGTTTCAGAGAGAATGTGTTTCAAGACATGAGAAAAGAGGAATCAGGAGTAAAGAAGGATACAGACGCTTTGAGTTAAGACGTGCAAATTACGTGCTGATTTCCTACTGGGAGTTGAATACACAGTGCCAGTCTCTCTTAAGCCAAAGAGAGGATGAGTGGGACCAGCCTCTTCTGTTTGTCACTGCATCTCTGATCCATACCTGCTCTCAACAGGAGAGGAGTAAGGGATGCCATGGTGAGGTGGCCCAGGGCTGGGGAGAGAGGCAGGTTTGTAACAGGAATGGCAGCATTGCTTAGACTGTCATTTAAGGAGCCTCATAGGTGTCACCATTGTCTTGATTTAGACTCCTACACTCACCACAAAACTTCGCGTGTGCTGAGAAGTCTGGACAAAGACTTTAGAAGTCTAGTCACCAAGGAGAGGACACAAGACATAGCATGTCTTCTATCACACTTTAGAGAGAAGAAATAATTCCAAAAGCAAAGCAGATGTTAGCATCAGTACAAGTCAGAGTTTGCTCTATTGTCCTTACGTCCCCTGATTTCCATTCCCTGGCAGGTAGAAGGGGGAAAACGTGCCATCAAAATGCTAATGCAATCATTTTTTCATTAAAGCACAGTTTCATTAGAAATGTATTGGTAATAGAAATAAATTGGATCATTGAGCTACCTGGCCTTCATTCAAAACCTCTTATGCTCATGATGACTCATGACCAGGAATGCATGCACTTCAAAAGCACGAGGGAGAAGCAGATCCAGTGTACAGAGCAACCCTCAGCCCATGCTGTGGCTCTAGGACATCAGTTTGCAACTGTTCTTCATAAATACAAGTGGGCAAATCCCAGATTCTAGGGCTTTTTTCGAGTATGTGTTAACAGGTAGAAAGAAACAGGGGAAGGCATGTAGGTGAAGGGAAAAGCAAAAAAGACAAGTGATCAAGTGAAACTCTCATTTCTTCTTCTCCCCCAATAATTTTTTGATCACTTGTGCCTTGTGTGGTGGAGGTTACCTGTGTTTGCACCTTGAAGTGGGACCAATTGGACACATGCTTCTGTGACTCAAAATGTATCTCTCATACACACATGCAAAAGAGTCATCCAGGTACAAACATGAGTTAAAAATGGCAATGTGCCTCTGCCTGCTTTTAATGTAATGGAGACTTGTAATGGAGAGGGTCTAGTGGAAGTTGTACCTGCCCATGGCAGGGGATTGGAACTAGATGGTCTTTAAGGTCCCTTCTGACTCAAACCATTCTATGACTCTATGATTTAAAGAGACTTTCTCTCTAGCTGCTCTCTCTTTGCAGATGACTCATGCAGGAAAACTCTCACTTTCATTTCTTATCTGGTTCCCAGCCAGGGCACGTGCAGGTTTATATGGCAGAGAAGTTGTAAAGGTCACCAGCTGTCTTTAATTAATGAACACATTAATTCAGTAAATCCCCATCAAAGCTACACAGGGGATGTCTCTTGACTTTACGTTATTTGGTTGTATTTAATATTCTGTTAATTTGCCAGATGCTTTCTTTAGAGTTTTGTAAGTGTCTCTGCTGCAGTAAAAATCAATGGTACTCCTGGATCTGATTGCCTGTTCCAGTGCTGTCCCGTGGAAAAACATCTCACGTCATTTAACAGTTTAATTTGCTGAAGACCTTCAAACAAGTTCATCTAAGAAGCACTCACTGACACTGAATATATATTAAAAACTTTCAAATGAAAATACTTGAAGAAAGCCCAGGCAACTGATGCACTAAGGCCTAGGAGTGAACCAGCAATGAGGGATAATATTTAGGTTTGAGGAGTTGGTATGATGGGTGAGATCTTAGTAGAGAAGAAGGTCAGAGGAAGACAGAAGGAGATTCTATTGGGAAATTGGAGCCTTCTCTCCCCTGATCTTGAACCAATATCGTTTAAGTCCCAGCTGCCACAAGATTTCTTTCTTACTTGCTCAGTAAGCCCTAGAAAGATTTGATTTGGCCAATATCTGATTCACGGTGCCTTCCAGATACCCTGTAGCCTTTTAATCTTATCTGCCATTAGTTTTTCATATCTGTTGAGACACCAGTTTCTCTTGTACAATTGCAGCTGCACTGAAGCAAGAGCTCTCCGGACTGCTGTGGAAATCCACAAAATCCATCTAAAGTCTCACTTGAATATAAAAAGAACCAATTTATGTTCAGTGAGATTTGACATTGGACTTCAATAATACTGTAATTGAGTCTGCATCTCTAACTTCTGACCTTTATTTCTCTTTCTCTTCCTTAATTTTCATTGTCCTTCATCCTTCCCTCAAGTACATCTTCTTTTTGATTGACTTCTCACTCTCTTCTTCATTTCTGTTCCTCCCTTTTCCCTTTGCCAGGAGCTTTCCTTTTGCCCTTTCTTTTATGCCTTACATTGCCTTTCTAATTTCCTTTTTTTCCCCCCTACCATTCTTTCTACCTTTTATCGTTTTTTTTGCTGACTTCTCTTTCCTTCTTTCCCACCCTCACCCCTCCTGAGGCTCAGCCGTGGCCATCAGTAACTCCAGGGCAGATCCAGCAGTAGACTTTCAGCCTTGCAGGGAGGGGACCTGTCCCTGAGTTCCTACAGGCTAGCTCAGGGGCGTACAACCGTCACATTCCCATCTCTCTCCTTATGGAATGCTAAGCAGAGGCTGAGCAAGGTGCCCACCCATGTCCATTCCAGATGAAGAAAGCTCCTTGTTTTGTCCTTGAACATCCTGATTATAGGGCATAGGAGCAACTCAATAAATGCAAACTGCACCTGCAGCATACGGACAACCGCAGCTTGTGCTGATACTTCTAGTGAATTGACTGGAATGCATAAGGGTGCTGTGGGACATAGTGTCTTTTCACAGGTCCTACTGTGTCTTTGGGGAAAGGATCTGTACTGGAGGGCTGATTTAAAATTTTTCTTCTCCTGCAGTCAAGATCAAATAACTTGTAACTGGGAACATTTATTGCCTAAGGGATTTGACTGTGTCCTGCTAATAACAGTATTCCCTGAATAGATTTTAACAGTCTTTTTTCTTGTTCATTCAAAATTGTTGCTTGAAAGTTTCCCTTAAATGAGTTTAGACATTTCCCTGGGTGATCAATTATCTCAATTCATGTAACGTCCTCATGTGTAAGCATTTCCTGTGATGGCAATAAATGAAATTTGGTAATAAACTCTCATAAATTTATTAAGGTCCCACAGCCACAGATCACCATTGTCAGTTAATATAATGCTTCCCTGGTTACTTAAAAGCTATACTATGAGCCGTTACATTTATAATCCCACTTAATATTAGCCCACTTAACAACCTCTCAAACATTTGGAACCAAATTTATAGCCTCCTGTCAATGCCTCTCTAAAGTTTATTGCAAAATTTCCTCTGTAAACATTTTTGTGGTCTGAGAAAGGATTATTTTCATTGAAGTGTCATAAACTTCACTCAGCAACTCATTTTTTCCCCCTTCTTTATGTCTTTTTTTTCCCTCTCTGCTCAGACCCTCTTCATTTATTCTGTAAGCCGCTCTCAGCAAACCCTTGGCTATGCAGATGACACCCTAAAGTCTTGGTTTCAAATCTTGAGTGCAAAGAGCCCTAGATCCCATGCACTGCTTGTAGCAGCAGGAAACAGTAACTTCTGGGAATGTCATTGTTGTTGCCTTTGCTGTTACCTCATAGAAAAGGCTTTGCATTGCTGCTTTTCATGAACTATGACATACAGAGTAGTCTGAAACTGTGCAGTCAAATCAGTCCTCTTTAAGACCATTCCCCCTTGTTTCTCCCCATCAGCTCTCTGTGACTGACCAGACCACACTCAGGCAGGTCAGGCATGTTAGCAGACTAGGCTGTGAATTTCCAGAGTGAAATGCATGACTAGTTCTCATCTGGCGTTGCTGCCTAAGTGACATTCAGGACAGGCTTTGCTATTAGGAAAGTCCCTCGAGCGTACAAACCACAGTGAACTGGAACTACTGGTTTGTGCTGTCACCCTCTGATGTAGATCAGAGTGCTTCTGAATTTGCCAGCTGAGGCGTGACATGGGTTTTACTTTTGTCATGCTTTCTGCAGCCAGCTTATGGCAGAAATATCTGATAAAGTTCCCCATGTCTGAACAGTTTCCTGTGGGCTGAGCAAGGACAAAGCTTCTCACATTTATGATTTTTTCTCTGTGCTGGAGTCCATCAGTATTATATTGTAACTAAAGTTGTGGTAGCAATGAATTAACATCACAACGTCATGCTTTTGGAAGGACTTTCATAGACTATCCTAACGGACCACATGTTTGCTAAGACACTGCATGCAGACGAAGGATCTGTTTGATGAAACAGATGGACGGAGGGAGCTGCAGATCTGCTAACACTGTGTGTGTTCTGCTCATCCTGCACATCATTTCGTACGTGATGTATGGGTTGGCAAACAAGTCCTGCCCTGCAGGCTGGCAGGGAACACAAGCAGTGTGATGTGATCAATACATGTCTGAGTTTTCTGCAGCTCTACTCAGTAAGGTAAAACCAAAAACCTCAAAAATCACCGGTATCAAACCTTCTCTGCTAAGACTACTAAAATCTAAACAGGGCTTCCCATTCCTTTGGCTATGTGGAGTTTTAATTAGTACAATGCAGGGAGGAGGAAGTTTTACCCTTCATTTGATGCCATAGGCTCCAAGAAACTTTTAACATCTTCTTTAATAGAATGTAATGGTATCTGGGCAAGACAAAATAGAAGGAAAAGCACATCCGTCTCAGCCATGATTAATCTCCGCCACTGTTGAGTTGCTCGGTGCAGACACAGACAGGCCTTCTGTGCCCTGGCACAGGGGCACTCAGCTGGTGCCTGCCACACCTCAAGCTGGTTGTTCCCCTCTGCCCCTGGGTACGTGCAGCTGCCCTTCTTCTGAAGGTTCCTGCCTGCTGCAGGGTAGTAGGCAAACAAGAATTACATGCACATGCATCTCAGTTGTTTCCACGCAAAATCTGGCTGTTTGGCCAAAAATGACAATGAATGTGTGGTTGTGTAGGTTTGTAAGCTCCGCACTGAATGGTAGAGGATGTCTGGGAGGTTTGCTCTACCAACCCTTCTCCATGGGCAGTACTCTCTGGCAGAGAGGCCAAACACGCAGACTGGGATCATGCCAAACCCGATAAAGAGAACAGTCCTGCAGCTCTTCCTGCAGTGTTTGCTCCTGTGGACATATTCCCATTCTCATCTGCCTTAGGCAGCAAGCTGTGTTGGAGCTTCTCCTGGGAGGCAGATGGCAGAAGGTGGGCAGAATCAGAACAGCCTGACTCTCCAATCGGCTGGGTTTTTGTTAGTATGGGTTGCCACACAGAATGTTGTATCACCTACAACCTATCTACTGTTAGAATTACTCAGGATCAAGAGGTACAGCTTTTCTGTGTAGAAAAGATGCAGCGATAGCAATCCTGCAACTTGCTGAGCATGCTTTCCTCACATAGACTTAAATTAGGTAGATGGTTATAAAACTGTGTTCTCTTTGTTTTGTCTTTGTGGATGCTGCAGAAGGATTTAGTTTATTTTTTGTACTTTTGTCTTTTTGCCTTGGCATTATTATGCTAGGCTTTGAACAGCTGAGTTGCCTGGAAATTCATATTTCCCCCAAAGAACCATTTGGCCTGTGCTCTGATGGCAGAGAACGCAAGTTGGCACAATCACAAAAGAGAAAGCTTATTTTACTAGCAGCAACTGTGTCTCTCATTCAACCTGGAACAGCAGACAGGAAACCAGGGGACTGTTCAAGAAGCAATTCCAGACAAATTATGATCTGAAATCAATGTTGAAAGAACTGTGATGGAAAGCAAATACATTATTTCTGTGAGATTTTCTGTTGCCACATTTTTCCTATTTTTTAAATAGAATACGAGAATGAAATCAACCTTCATTCAAGAGGAAAACTTATCGATTCAGTTTTATATCTTTCAGCTTTTTCTCCTCTCTAATTTTCAAGCATCTAAGAGGACACCTTCTCTCATGTGTTTCATATTCAGTTTGTGCCATTTCAGTTCCTTGGTGATTTCTGTGTTTTAGAAGATTTCTTTTTCTTTAAAATGTTATATCTCTTGTTTTGTTTAGATGGATTCTTTTATTTCTTTAATGATCAGAATTTTACTTTAATGTGAGATCATCTTGATTCTCTCACAACTTTGTTTGTACTGAATGGAAGGCTGTGCCTTGCAGGTATGCTGCTTGTGAGGGACGAAGACACAGGGAACAGAGGGTACATAGCAGCAATGCAGGTTAAACAGACCTCTCACTTGGTGATATTTGACAAAGCAAATGTGTTTCATGTGCTGAATGCTGTGCCTTTGCGTGTGTATATGTGTCTTTTCCAGTTTACTATATGGCAAAATTTGAAGGATCAGAAAACTGTACAAGAGGTGGTATGGTTCTGTGTGAAGCCAGGAGTTGGAATTGTTGGTCCTTGTGGGACCCTTCCAACTTAAGATATTCTATGACTGATTCTATGATTTTCTACCAAGACATCAATTCTATAGTTTGTCTTTACAGTCTTTAATTACAGTAAACATGGACTGTGTGAGGATATGCTTCTACATGTGCTGCTGGTGGCAGGAGTGGGTGGTCCTCCTGTCATGGTGACCACTTGAATGCCTGTCCCAGAGCAGGGAGTTGGATCATCTTTGCTGTGCAGATGTAGACCAGGTTCCAAGTGGACTGTCCCACAGCCATGGACTGACCATGCTGGTATCCATCTCAAGGCAGTTGGCTAGACCCCTCTGGTTGCCCCTCAGCATCTCAGGGAGTTCATCATCTCTCACAGCTTTTCTGTTATTGTGTTATTCATGATACCAATGCCTGAAATCATCCCATGGCAGTATGGTGAAAACCATCATAAAAATATTAAAGTAGCTATACTAAGTCAGCCTGAAGGCCCATCCAGCATCTTGCCTCCAGCTGTGGCCAGCCTAAGTCCTTAGAGAGTGAGCACAAAAAGTTGAGCAAATGTGAACTGGTACTGAATTTTAGGGGCTTCCAGCACCAGGGGCTGAATCCAGACAGTCACGTTCCCTTACCACTGGTGGACATTCATGGTTCCATGAATTTGTCTAATCTCTTTTTTAAATTCATTTGTAAGTTTGGCCTCTGCAACTTCCATGGGCAGTTAGTTTCACAGTTTAATTAGATGTTATGAGGATAGGTATTTCTTTTTCTGCGTTTTAACCTGGTGCTTGATAATTGGGGTGCCTTCTAATTCTCATAGTGTGTGAAAGATTGAATAATTGTTCCCTGTTTACTTCAGTTATCATTATAAACCTCTATTATCTCCCCTCCCAGCTGTCTCTTCTTTTCAGCTGAAGAGTCCAAGTCTAATTAGCCTGCCCTCATTTCACTAAGTCTGAAATCCAGCTCAAAATAATTGCCAAGTGAGACGCTAGTACACTTGTCCAAATCACACCTACAAACCTTTGGAGGTTATTGTACTACTTTTAAAACTAATCTTTGTAAGACCCATTATAAATGCAAAGGGCATGTACAGGCTACTCAGAGTAGAAGGATAAAATGGAAAAATGTGTAACACTTTTCCCCATCGTGTCACTTTTTATTAGCTACGATGTGAAACCGTATGCTCTGGTAAGGTCTGGGTAAATTTGTGCACCCAGAAAACTCATATCTATCACAGAAACACCTGAAAAGATGCCAAATAAAATATGCTTCAATTCTGATTTCTGCAGAAAAGAAAAAACTAAGAAGGAAAGATCTTTAATTGGTGAAATTCCACAATGGGAGTTCTGTGATGGTCTGCTATTTCCTCAGATGGTTAAATCCAGCTAACTAGGAATTGATTGGGTCATCAAATATCAAGAGTTAAGATGTTTTGAAAGGCATTTATAAGTAACTGAATATAATTTAAAGCTGTCAAGGTTATATAAAATTGTGTTAGTAAATGAGACATGGATAGCAGAATGAATGGTTTAGACATGCCTCATTTGAACTGGATGAATATCTAGTTCAGACTTGGTTTCAGTTAAATCACAAGAAATCATGTTATATTCTTCCATTATATTCTTTTTCATGTTACAGTATGAGTTCTTCATTAGCTAATCTTTTAAAGTTCATGTTCATTATATGAAAAAAAGTCAGGTGTAACTTAACCTATTTATATGTGCGCACTTTAAAATCAGTTTATGATTTCATGAGCCAAATCAAGAACTGAATTCTGCTGAGCACAAAGGGACTCTTCAGGCATGAAGCTACCATGAAATATTCTGTATACTTTTTAAATAGAATGGACTGATTTTTAGATTTCACAGGTAACTATGTCTTCACAAGGCTGTATATATTCAAAATAATCTCAGCAGCCTCAACAGCTCTTTCATCAACACTGTGTACAAAATTCTGTGCAAAAACTGATCAGCGTCTGAACTGGTGTCCAAAAAGCCCTTTTTCATCTGAGAGCAGGTATCTCCCACCTCCCGTACACACAATCTGAGTTTTCACTTCCTGGGTGGTTGGGGCCACTTTCTAGGAGCTTGGGGTGCTCTAGGGACACACAGAGCAGAAGCTCTTTGGCCTTCCAGGTTCCTGGCCTGCCCCAAGGTAGGCTGTTCTTTTCCAGCCTGTAGAAGCTTTAAAATACCAGGGGACAGCTTAGAACTACAGGAAAAAGAGATTCTGAAACATCTACATCTTCTGTGAAATGATCATTTTTCCTTACTCAGCTCTAATTATGAGGCAGATTTCAAGTGAGCATTTTATGATATGCAGAAATGTAATAGCCTTTATAAACCAGGGATTTACTATGACGGTTCCCAAAGTTTCAGAAGACTTCTAGACTTAGAACAGGAGTGTTACCTGGACTGCTTATCCAGGGCTGGGAAAAGATCATGGAAGGCCATTTGGTATCTTAAAAAGAAAGGAAATGCAAATGGAACACTAAACTATGTAAAGAAAGAGAACAGCAAAAGACAGCCAAAATAAAAGTTGAAGATGTGCTATTTATAAACCCAAAGGACTAGTGAACCATTCTGATCTCTCAGCCTCGTAGATATATAGAAAAATAGGACATGAAAACACAGATAAGCACCCAAAGAGTAATGCTCTGCTGGCTTTGTCCTTGCTTCTTGACCTTTCTGTTCACAGAGAGAAACCAGCAGCATGGTGTGGAACAGCTCCTGTGGAAGGGCCTGACTTTGTTTCCAGAGGGGCTGAGTCCTGGCCACCTGGAGTAGGTAGCATCTTTCAAGGTGTTTTACCACCCTGAAGGTGACACTTGGTTTCAACCTTGGCTCTTCTGTTTTCAAAACAAGCCAAAATAAACCAGGTCATACTTTGCCTTGTTATCCCTTCATTGTCTTGAATAAATCAAATGCAGCTTCATCCAACCAAGTATGAATTATCTCCTGGTTAGTCAGCAGCGTTTGGGAAGAAATTGCTGCAGCCAGCATATTTTAAACTGCTCACTGTTCTCCACAATATGAAGGTTATTCATCCAGTGACTGTCCCCTGTTCTGCCCTTAGCCTTTTTCTTAACTAATGAAACTAACTAATAAAACTATAGCTATTCATGTGTTCAAGGAGCTTTGAATAGCCTTTTGTACATCTTCAACAGATATCTCGATACTTGATCATGAACAATTAATTACCAGACTCCTGGTACTAAGAGAAAAGTGCAGCAAAAACAATCATCCAAATGTTCATCCAGTAAGAAACTAAAAATTAATTCAGACTTTGGGATAGAGTCCCACATCACTGTTTTCTTCTTTGTCTTTCTAAATGCAAATTAATGTGCAATCTTAAAGTAACTGTAATAAGCTTCCTGTTCTGGAGTGAGGATATATTTCAAGGCACATGTTTTAGAAAATCCAAGTACTGATATGTCATCAGTGGTGGGTTTGTTAATCATCTTTAGGATTCAGAAGGCTGGTGTATAGCCATCAATTCTAAGGCTAATCTCTTGAGTAACTTACAACAGAACACAGAAGCTACCTCTTGCAGGTAGAAGGAAAATCCAGAGGTTTCTGAAGTATGGGACTTCCAGTGAATGATCCATAAATACGGATATAAAAGCATTGGTCTTGAGTTCTCATCTTATTGTTCCTTATGAGTGCAAGGTGGATTTTCAGTGCAGCTGGGGACAAACCAGTTTTACAACCACTGGGCACAGGTGTAAGTGATTATCAAGGCTGGATGGTAACTTGGAAGCAATTTCTTAACTCTTCCCCTCCCCTTCTGCTCCCTTGGGTGTCAAGGAACAAACACCAGTGACCTACCTCAGGCCCCATGGAGCCCCTTCCATCTTGTTAATGTGATGCTACATTATGGAGCTGGTGCCCTGCTCGCTCTGTCTTTGTCTCACAGTGTTTTTCACATCTGGAACATCACAGTTGTGTTGCACAGAACAACAGATGAACAACGTGGTAAGGGACGAAAGAATCAAAGCCAGTACATACAAGTAGGATCTGCATCTCTCAGGGTGTACAGCCTTAATCGCCAGTGGGCTGTGCTTGCACTGATGTTAGTCAACACGAGTGTATGTTCCTACATTCATCTGTGTGAATTCTGGTTGTTTTATTTTATGTATCTGTACAAAGACATTGCATCCCCTGCAGCAGTGTGCCCTGTGTAGGCCTGCTCCTTTGACAAAGAGCAGACTTAAAAAGAAACACAGCAGGGCTGTGTCAATATAACAGCAGATTTCCTAGACTTGGATTGTTATCAGCAACTGTTCATAATGCAGCAGCACAGCACTCAGAAACACCCACCAAGGGCCAGGCCCTGAGAAAGCTGTTTCTAATACAGCCTGGAGCAAGCAAGGGTTATTTTGGTCAGTCTGAGGCTCTTATTAAACAAACATTTTAGCCACAACCATTCACCAAGTACACACAAAGGTGTAAAACTGGTGACGTGGAACACTAGGTGCTGGAAGGTACAGCTTTTTTGTAGGAGCCATTTTGTGTGTTAATGTGTGTTAACCTCACTGCACTGAGAGGCAGATTTGCCTTGCTGTGCTGACTGCAGGGTTAGCACAAGAGAATAACATCTACTGATTTACAGATCTAGTAATTTATAGATTATAAGGGAGATATCCACAAAGAGAAAAAGGGGAATGTAATTTATTGCATAGTGGAGATGGAACATGTAGAGAGTATATTCAGCAGACATTATCCTGCGTCTCTGTTTCTCGTTTCTAGTAGCACCATATGTCACAGTAATTTGAAATTCAAGCTTTAATGAATTGCATTTACAGGTTCTCACCTCTAACTCAATTATCCACTAATTAGACCTTCAGTTAAAATATGATCAAAATCTCAGGAACTTGTACAAATTAAAAGCAAAAACCAAATCACTTTTCACTTTCTATTTACATTATTTAAAAGAAGTGTCACAGGATAATTCAGTCTCTGGATGAAAATAGTTGTGTCTTAATATGAAATGCCAAAGGTTCACTGTAATGTATCCAGCAGGTATGCTGGGAAAAACTGGGAATCCAGCCCCATCATTTTTGAAGGCTCTGTATAGCCTTCCCAGTATCACAATCCCTATTCCCTGGTGCTCCTCCACTCAGCTTGTGATTCTGCTCCCACAGCAAGGGCTTTTCTGGATCATGCAGATCACACCAGCAAGTGGATCTGTCCTCTGTTTGGCCTTTGACATCCCATCACTTCCAAGGAGGTCAAACTGATGCTTCCTTTCCCCAGTACACTGAGAGTCTAAAGATCCCCCATGCCTCGGTGGGACTCCTCCACAGAGCTCACCTGTATACTGCCCTAAGGCAAGCAGAGCAGAAGCTCTGAGGAGCAATGGCCACCCAATGCCAGCCTGAGGGAGGCACAATGAACTGCTCAGCCTCTCCTCCTCTGTCTTACCACCCCAGCTCTCCTCTCAGCAAAGAACCAGCTTTGGAGGAGGCCATTGAGGCTAGTTCATCAGTTTTTCCAGGAACTTCCCTATGAAAATAGTTTTGCTCACGTAAACTTGCCGCACATGCTCAGAATGTATAACCTGAAGAACAGCATTTCTCTGCAGCAAGCTCTGGCTATGAATTTACTTTCTTCCTTCGCAGATCCCTCTGGATCTACTCCACTTCCTCTTACTTATTGTGCAATTAAGAACTGAAATGGGAATGCAATAGTTCAGTCCAGTAGTGAGGCCTCTGTGGATGGGCACTTCATTTCTCTCATATCTGTTGTAATGGCAAATCCCCACATCTATTCCCATGGTGTATTGACGTATTGCACTGCTGAGAAAGTCATTACCCTTCTCAGGGAATATCTATGTGGTGGGCAGCTGCTGAAGGACTGAAAAGACAAGCTGTAACTTTTGAAATAAGAAAAAAAAAAGAGAAAGCAATTTTTGGAAGCTACAGCCATTTTCTCAAGGACAGCTGTAAATGGCAGTTATTGTGCACAAATAGAAGCCAGTAATAATGACAAGAAAGCAACAAATAAACAAGGCAACAATGCCAACAAAATAGTATTCTGCTGCCAAGAAAATACTTTATTTCTCATTAGCATAATTATTGCTTAGAGTTTTAATTCCAAATGCTACAGAAAAAAAAAAGTTATATCATGATTAAATATTTTGCCATTTTTGGAAAGGAGACAGGCTTAGGGAGAGAAGAGCACAAATACCATCACTCCCATATTCCATAAATTTATCTCCCTCATTTGAGGAATTTCCCTATTGCATTGGCAGGCTGATGGAGTTCCAAACCCAATGGAAACCAACACAACCCCCTGAAGAAGAGAGTCACACCAAGGGGGCCTGCAGAAAAGCTGGGGAGGGACTTTTTATAAGGGCATGTGGTGACATGACAAGGTGAAATGGTTTTAAACTGGAAGAGGGTAGATTTAGACTAGATATTAGGAAGAACTTCTTTACTGTGAAGGTGGTGTGACACTGGAACAGGTTGCCCAGAGAGGTTGTGGAAGCATTCAAGGCCAGGCTGGATGGGGCTTTAAGCAACCTGGTCTAGTGGGAGATGTCCCTGCCTATAGCAGGGGGGTTGGAACTAGATGAGTTCAAAGGTCCCTTTCAACCCAAACCATTCTATGATTTTATGAAGTTACAGCAGCAGAAGCTGTTTGATTTTAAGCCACCAAATGCTTACCCAATGTAAACAAGAATTTCATACTACCCTTTTCCCTTCCAGAGGGAAGTCTGAGAGAAACACAGACCTGAAGTCTGGCCAAGGAAAAGTCCTGCAACTTTGATATTCTGAATATTTTTTTATCTACTTCTTTCCCCAAACCTTTCAGCATACATACGTATGCTGAAACTTAGGGACCAAGGTGGACTGAGAGAAGCTTGGTGTCAGCTTTGGGGGAAGGGAAACACAGAGCAGCTGGGACACCATCAATCCAGAGAAAAGAAAGAGTATGACATTTCCCAGTCCTCTTCTAGGCACTGCTTTCAAGTGTGCGTGGAATTATTGCATAAACTGCTAGATACAGCTTCAGATTTAAGCAGTGAAAAATCTGTATGAAGACAGTAATTTTTACCTAGCCTGATCCATTCATTTTAAATAGAGGCACAAGTAGTAGTGATTTGAGAATCAGTGTTAAAGTCTTTTACTGAACAGCACATTTTTGTCTAAACATTGCATTTTTTGCTCTTAAGGTTGGCTCACATCTTTTCCAAAAAAAGGTAGTTTTGCTGGTAGCTTCCCTGGGAGCAAGATTTGAGAAGTCTCTTAAATTAAAAACTGGTTACACCACAGGAAAGCCCTCTGGCAGCAGCTCATCACCTGATGGTGTCATGTCCACCCATGCTTTATTAATGGGGGCTGATGGGGCATTACCTTTGAAAATCAATTCTTATGCATGGCAAATACTTTCATTTTAAAGATCTATGTCCTATGGTAAGCATCGAATTTCTGCAATGTCACTGTGGCTTTTTTGAGTCTGATAGCTGCTAGCTATAATTAGCAGCGCCCTTTATGCAACTGTCATGTCCCTGAGAGAAATCTATGCTGCAGCTTTGTTTTACCTTCCTTCCCTTACCTACGCTTCTGTGAATTGAAATGCAAATGCAGCCAAGAACTTCAGGCTTTGAACCATATCTCACAGAGCTTCACTAAAGTATGACAGTGTTTCAGCTGTAATACGAGATGATGGGGAATAAAGATACATGCTCATACAATTGCCTGGGAATCCTTAAGGATAGGGAATCTTTAACGGGTTTGACGGATGTTTATCAGGTATTACACGGTATCATTTATCCAGCTGCTTGGACTAAAACCCTCTTTAGTTCCTCTTTTGGCATATTTTGTAATGATTCTGTTCTTGTGGGATGATCATGTTACCTACAAAATGTTTAGTAGACCTGAGGACCAGTAAAGTTTAACTGAGTTCCTTTATGGATTCCCTTGCATCAAATGAATTATTTCTAAAAAAAGCACATAACTTTCTTTTGTTATAAATCTTATAGGACAAGAATACCTCTGAGATGTCAAAAGATTTGATGAAAAGTGGCTGTTATGTGCAGTAGTTTTTAGACAAGGGCTGACATGCATACATGCAAGCAGGCAGTGAGAGATTGTGAGTCTTGTTACACTATGAAATCAAGCTGAATTACACAGTTGATGCAGCAACTTTATCTGACAATTTAACAAATGACCACTCTGTGAGTAAAAGAAGATCTATATAAGGTTTTAACTATACTGAATATGGAGTGTATTTTTTAGTGCATTGAAGCAGTGTTTTTGTGATAGTCAGGCAATGTTAAGCCATCAGAATCCCTTCTAAATATTTTCCCATTCATTGTGTGTTACTGGATTAAGACACAAGAACACAAGCATACCAGTGTATCTGATTCCTTTAGAGTAAGCATCACTGATAAAACAGTTGCCTTTCTCTCTACACTAAGGACAGTATGCACTAAGTGCTTATTGAGCAGGATTAAAATAAGGGATGGCTTAGTAGCATGAATTTTATGTGGGATTTTATTTCCCTGTGCTCCAATACCATCTACAGCTGAAGACAGGATGAACATTGCAGGTAATAAATTTGTGCATGAGTTCAGTGCTGATTGTTTCTACTTATACGCAGGAGAAGTCTTTGGGCTGTATTTGACCTTCTATATACAACAGTATTAGAATGGACGCACTCTAAAATCTATCAGAAAATCGCAGGAAGCTGTATCAAGCAATGCTAATTACCCATGATTTTTCAGAGGTCTATTGATAGCAACGAGCAAACAGGGCAAGTTGAGTGGGGAAGTTCTATGACTTCATATTATTACAGGGACTGCAATATTACAGGATGTGCAATACATGAAGGGTCAAGCAAGAATTTCTGCTGATTTTGAAAGCATACACAATAGTACTGGGCTCATGGCTTGCAAAGTGAGTAATTCAGAAACACATGTAACGCTGGTAGAGGTGCTCATTTTCTTTTTCCCTGTGTGATTCATTCTAGTTAAATGGTGTTTGCCCCTTTTTGGATGCAATGCGTGCTTCCAGGGGAACTATGAAGTATTACGGAAAAAAGAGTTTCACTTTTTAGCATGGTTTTAAAGAGCAACTCTTCTGAAGGGTTTTTTCTAATGCAGAACTCTGGAGGTATCAACTCTAACGTCTTTGTTTGCAACAGAATGCCACAGCCACACTTTCTAAGGTCAAAAGTGTAATTCAGTGCGGTAGTTCATAGATACGTTCACTGTAATGCTCCTTTTGCCTTGAATTGTTATTTCTTCTTCACAAGGTGTTTAAACACGAGTTGGTGTGTAAAAAGGAGATATTACTACTGTAGGTAGACAGTTTGATCATAGAATGAAATATCCCGAGCTGAAAGAGACCCACAAGGCTCATGGAACCCAAACCCTGACTCCACACAGCACCACCCAAAATCCAAACCCTCAGTCTCAGGGTGTTGTCCAAATGCTCTTTGAATTCCTCCAGCTAGGGACTGTGACCACTACTCTGGGCAGCCTATTCCAGGGCTTTTGGATGCCACGGCAGATTTCTGATCTCGGGTTTCCTTGGTTATCTTTTCTGCAAACAGCCATTTTTTCTTACAAGAAATACTGTTCCCCTGTTACTGATCGTTGTCACTGAGCCAATACAGAAGCTAAAGATCATAATATTTGTCACAGCAGCAGAATTCATTTAAATTTGACTTTTATATCCTTTTGCTTCTAAACTGTCATCTCTAGCAAAATGTGTCTGCGTTTTCTTGGAGAACTAGAAGTGTTTGGTGTCATTTGTAAGGGATATTTCTGTAATGGTACATAACTTGAACTTCCATGCTGTCCATTCCTTTACAGACTTTATGCTTTAAATTGCAAGGTTTTTAGATTTGCATTCTTTGGATCAGGCAAGTTTTTGCTGATCCTCCTCAGCAAAAACATCTCCTTCAGCATATTCCTGAAAAAGTCAAGAAATATCCCCAGTATCTTGGGATTGCAGGAGAGCCTAAAATTAGCCATGAGCAGGGTGTAGATATTTCCTTTGACATAAATTTTTCTGGAGAATATATGTCAGTGGTTGCTGTTGTCATT
This sequence comes from Numida meleagris, assembly GCF_002078875.1. NCBI lineage: Eukaryota > Metazoa > Chordata > Aves > Galliformes > Numididae > Numida > Numida meleagris. Next base: position 38,911,111 of record NC_034411.1, on the reverse strand, counting down.
GCATTTTATTTTATGCTCTAATTTCTTATATTTCTGCATCTCTAAATTATCTGTAGAGACTTTTGAACTCAAATGAGTACACTGCTATGCTGATAGTCCTCACTATATTGTGCTGAGGAATCTTGACAAAAGGCTTTTGTCTATTAAATGTATGGCTGCTGCTTACCACAAGGTCACCAAGCATTATCATGCATTTATCGCAGCCTACTTCATTTTCTTCCTCTCTTTCATGATTGCTGAATGTTTAAAACCTGATGGGATTGAGAGAGCACATTTAGAGTGGAGAGAACTAAAAAAACTCAAATGTCTCCTCCAGAAACCTTGATTTGTGGAAGCAGATTATCGAGAGGCTTCTTTAGAGCTCACATAAACCTGTGCAGTGGAGCAGGCAGAGGAGCTCACACTGTGGTGTGTGCATTCCTAAGCTAATAAATCCAATAAAATGAGAGAGAGTGTCCAAAATTAAGGTAGGCCTTACTCTAATGCTGATGGTGAGATGGCTGGGGAGCGATATGCTGCCAGGATGAGAGAGGGGATGAGAAGAGGGGTCTCGTGATATGTAAACTGTTTTATCTTTCCCTCTGACCAGAATACGGTAACAGCAGCAAAGTCCTCTGGGAAGTGTAGTTCTTATTCTCTTCTGAGAACTAGATACCTGAAACTATCCATGATCCACAGAACTGGAGCATTAACTCTTTAACTCCCAGTGCTTTACATGATGTTATGATGTGGAATACCAATAACCAAAAATCATAAAACCATGACAGCACTCATCCTCCCCCTGAGTGATGGCATCAGGAGCAGTGTAGTAGAATGAGATAGCTATTGCCTATTTATCTGGAAAGGGATTTTTTTCTCACTGCCAGTCTGTGCTGGCTAGTGGGAAGAGTGTGAAGGCAGAAAGCCACCTTCTTGCCAGCTGCTGGGACAACACTAAAATATTCAGATTGTTACACTTCAACTGTTGCAAACAGTGATTAAAGAGTGGATATGATCACTGAAAAACTGGAAGAGGTCTCACATCAGGATCAGCACCCTCATTAGGACAGTGATTGATGGAAGAAGAAAATATGCTTCTTTCCCCACATCTGCTGAGGGAAATCATACTGAGACCAGGCCAGAGAAGCCAGGACACCATATTGATCTATCTAAAAAATTATGAGGTAGAAGACTCAAACTGACTGTTAGATTCTAGTTTGTCTTTCTGCTGTGGTCCTGAATTTTCTAAACAGGTACAACTCTTGATTTGCTGCTGTGCACAAATAAAGTTTGAAGCAGACTGGTCTCCAGCATTTCTGAACAGGAATGGTTTGGATAACCAATGGGTGCTCATAGCAGAAGTAGAAAGACATACTTTCATCAACTACTTTTCATCTGCCTTCAGCTCGTCCTCACTAAATGCCAAAATGCTGCCTGTATAATGACAAGTAGAGTGTACATGGAAGTTCAAGACTTCAAACAGACTAAGGAAAAAATCCAGTGGGAGCAGGCTCTGCAAGTAGAAGATAATAAATATTATTTGTCCATTCAGTAGCTTGGAGTCTCCTGTTGTACCCTGTTACCCACTGATGACTTCTATCTGTCTCTGAGAAGGGAGATGATGATGCTGTCTGTCTGTTTCCACGTTGAATTGAGAATCCTAGCCTTACTCCTGTTTCAAATGGTGAGAGAAGCACACTGCCGGCATCCTGTGCAACCCTATGATCTTTTCTGGGGTGGATCTGGAAGGTTGGATGTGGCATGCTGCTGCTGGGAATGGCAGCACACAGAATGCTCCATCACAGCTGTGCTGGTTAGTGGGAGAAGAGTGGTGAAAGATGAAAAGAATGAGAAAATTCTTGTGGGTTGTTTTTTTGATGTTTGTTTTTAATTTGAAGTCTACAGCAAAAATTTTATGCAAAATATTTTTTCCCTTGTTTTCTTAAACTCCCTGGTGCCATCCATTGATGTGGTGGGCTAATTGATGCGGTATACTAATGGTGGATAGAAGTCCACAGTATCCAGGGTAGGTAGCATTTTAATATTTCAAACATAATCTGCTTGTCAGAGCTGTTTTCCATCTTTTCATACTGATTCAACAGGGAATTTTTTGTGTGACTACTGGAACTACTGGTTTCCCTACAGACTATCTTGTGTACAGTAACTCAGCACCGTTTTCAAAACTCAGGCAGTGAATGCAAAAGATCAGGATGCATAAATCTTCAGTGGTGAGAGAAGAAGGCAGAGCTGGTATGCAATGGAAGGATGAGCTGTTTGTCTCCAGATATCTTAATGTGTTCTCCTCCTGCTTGCTCTTTTAAGTGACTGATCCACTTTCACAATCTTTTTGAGGTACGCCAACTCCACAGTTCTTTGCTGTTTTCTGTTAACAAAAAAAGCCAGATTCTTGCCAGGAATCTTTTATGATTAAAGCATTAAGGCACGTCGTTTGAAATCAAGGGGGAATCACTTTTGATTTCCTAGTCTTTAGAGGTATGAAATATGTGTTCCTAGCTCTGGGTAAGAATAACCATAGCTGCGTTGATATGTGTTACGTTTCTTTACTCCAAAGACTGAAGAAAAGAAGCTTCACTCCCTTTGAAGTTTATCCTTCTGAGCTTAGTGCTGGTACAAGCAACTGAAGTGTCAGCCTTCCCCTTTGGAGATGTCTCATTTCTGTCTCAAAGTTTCTTTCATTTTTTTCCCTTCAAAATTGATGAAGATAAGAGAATACAGAGCAAGCATGAAGTCAATATCAGGAAGGTTCTATCATCTTGATGATAACCCGAGTGGAGAAGTAACATCGGCAGCACCAGATTTCACCCAGTTCTAATAGAAAACACATTTTTCCCCCAACACTTCATGGAGTGTTGCAGTGTGAAATAAAAGGGCACTTACACACCACCTGCAACCAAGGCATTAGTTCAGATGCTCAGGTGAATGGATCACTCCCTTAAGAGACTCCCTCCATCTTCACTTATACTGTTGTCTTCTGAAAGTGCCTCCTTCACCATGACTGCTGAGAGTGGAGACTTGTAACTTCGGCACTGCCATGAGCTGCATAAAGTCAGATTTTGCAGAAACTACAGAGCCCCATCAAAACCATTCACAGACTCCACCATTCCACTGTCTCCTTCAAGATACATGTTTTTGGAGCTGTTACATCACATATTTGATATTTTCCAAATACATTTTAAGCGTTCATAATCAGCAGTTCATTTTACCGCACCATTCTGACTTCTTGACTGTTCAAACTTTCTTTTCTTTTTTAGTACAATGTAGAGAGATATATTAAAAAAGTGAGCCTCTCCCAGTCATTTTGAGTCATCGTTAGTTTCATCCATTTCTCATTTTTAATTGCCCTGTTATCTCTCTAGTTCCATTCCCATTCCAATATATTAGGAAGAAAAAAAAATCCAACCTTCTGTTTTCTCCCAGCCCCTTTGGCTAACAGTAACTCGTTCTGAGGTTTTAATTGCAATTTTAATTAAGGCTGTCTCAACTCTATTGGCTCAGAGCCCTTCATCACGGATAGCAGTTTTTAGTACACACTGCAGTGCAAGCCAGTCAGCAGGGACAGCCTGTGCACAGAGGCTGTAGGGACAGAGTGGAGCACATAACACGTTTTGCTTTACAAACCTGGGTAGGGAATAAAGTGAAGAGAGATGAATTTCTTAGCTGTCTCACTCACATCTGAGTTCATTTTGTCACAATGCTGTGTCAGTTCTCTGTCTTATCAGCTAGTTTTTTGAGATAACAATACTCACTCTCCTTATGGCTCAGTCTAATCGCCACTCCATTAATCTTTGCAGCATTTCCTCATGTAGGCACTAAACAGCATTCCCCTGCTCCATCACTAGCAGTTCTTGTGTTTGCAGAATGCCAGGATGGCTTCCCTCCCTCTTATGGATGCCACAAGCCTAATATTAGTTGCCTTTCCTGACCTAACGCCACCTCGCCCCCTTCCTCTACACCTGTTGAACATTTTCCAGGTGGCACAGGACAGAGGTACATGCTCTCACCTGGGAACGGAGAAAACCTGAGCTTAGCAGTTGTACCATCTTAAGCAGAGCAGTCATGTGTCATTAATGCTCAGCTTTTAAAGCCTAAAGGACACCTATTACAGATGTGATTCACGATTCACTATTACTTCACACTATATGACTCATCTTACTGACCCTGCGTTAACATCAAGTCCAGGTTTGTGTTAATAGGAGTTATGTTTAAGGGGTTGTGAGTGGGTGCTCCTGACACTGCAGTTGCTAAAAATAGCATTATTTCATTTCCAAGAGTACAGAGATTTTAGCTTTGATAACACAGCCAAAATCTAACTTGAGTATTTAATTTTTGTACCTCAAAATGATTTCATCATTTTTCCTGGCAAACAGTTTCAGTTCCTACCTTAAACCTTGTTGGGATGCTCTTATAATATATGCAGTGACATACAGAGTGAAGTTTTACTGCATTTACATATTCCAAAAACATTCTGAGAAGAATAAACAGTGACAATGTTCAAATACACAAATGGTTCTCATTCCTTCAACTATTCTGAGACTTACTGGTATTTATAAAATGCTCTGAGTTTCTCTGATGAATTGTGAGCTGTAAGAACAGCCACTGCTTCTAATCACAAATAAACCCCATGTCTCATAATTATTTTGGCTCCAGATTCTACAGATATTATAATAAGTTAGAAAAACGTAACCAGCTATTTGATTGCAGGGTAATTATTTTAGGAAAAGCAACATGGACTTCATGTAAAACATGCTAACGTTCTTCATTTATTTCAGGAAAATTATTCAGGAAAATCAATTTGGGAAGAAATTCATTCCATAAGTTTCTCACCAGCAGCCAGGAGGCTGTGACAATCACTGAGACAGGTGACTCAAACACAGTATTCAGAACCCTGGTAGCAGATCAGCCTTTCCTGTAGTGAAGCTACTGATCAGGTTCTGAGGACCAAATCGTTACAAGGATGGAACCCACAGGTTCCCCCTGCCCCTTCCCTCACAGTGACAATCTCAACAACAAGAAACAGAGCAGCTACCAAGAATAAATCTAGGAATAATTAATAAATGGCTTTCAACAGATTATTAGCATTTCAAAGTTAGTTTACAGTGGAAATGTATCTGCTCTAATACAGCACCCAGCAAGGTTTGTTCCTCAGAAGATGATTATCCAAGAATATTGCCAGAAATTAGGCAATCCCAAAGGTCACCTTTTCAGTGGCTGTTGTTATCCTCCAAAGCCATTCACTTTTACAGGCAGTCCCATGAGTAAGGGGAAATTTTGTTCCAAACAAGAGATAACCACAGGCTAATAATAAATAATTGCAATACCCATTCTTTCACTTTCCCTCAAAGGCGTGCAGGATTTAATAGAAGTTCGTCTATGTAGCGGAACACCAGGAGTAATTACAAAACATAACTGAGGCTTATCCATTCATCACAGCTACTATGTCAGATTGTGTAGACAGCAGGCATTTTATCATACCTTACACGATCAGATTTTGCAATAGCTTACTCTCTTTGTGCACCTACAAAATCAAGTTAACTTAAGCTATCATGAAGCTCCCTGGGTTCCCCTCAGAGAATCCCTTCTGAAGTACAACTCTTCAGCTTTCCTTACCAAAAAATAAGAAAAAAAAAAGCGGATGCTGTGAGAAAGGAAGAGGAATGTATAATTACAGGCAACCTGCCCTGTTAACAGAAACTAATTGTAACTACGCTGAACCATGAATAAGGCTCAGTGACTGTAAAACAACAGGTGTTCATAGTGTTTTGGCTCCTCAGAGTTGGTGCTGTAGAGCAGAAATTAATGAGTAGAACAGGTTTCAGAGAGGGGTCATAACATCTAATAGTGCAATTGCAGGTCTTACCAGCTTGGGCACACACAACACCCTCTAAAAATCACTGCATCGCTTCTACAACCAAGTTTAACACCCACATATATGATTTTCAGCAAGAATCACAAATCAATTTTTGTTAAATCGTCCAAGATGGCAAATCCAGATGACACTTTAGTTCTGGTTGTAAGGAATATTTCTGTTTTCATTGATTCTGGGACAGGTAAAAGCAGTGAAAAAAATCTTTGCCTCCAGAGTTTCAGAAGATATTTGAGATGGCCAATGATAATTAATGATATTTCTCAAAACTTAACCAAGCCACTTCGGAAGCCTTTCATTCAGAATTATTTGTAGGTTACTGTTGGTAATTCATTATTTTCAGTAGTTACTTTACAAATCCTTAACTTTCACAATCTTCATACTTAGTGACATTTACATACCAAAATCTTTTAGCTTTCTTTTAGTTACCTTTTCCTAGTAGTGAAAATTTTGCTTTCTTTTTTCTTCTTTGTATGACATTTCTTTTTCTTTGAAAGAGCATTTTAAAAGAACAGTATGATATACCATATTTATTAGAAAATGAAATCTCTTGTAGGCTTTTGAAGCACCCTGAGTGCCCTGTGGAGTTTAGAGAATTGCATCTTCTGTGGAATGCTGCAGGAAGTCTCAAGAGTACTACAAAAGGATATTCATAACTCTTCAGAGGTTTCATTAGTAATTTTCAGCAGAATCTTTTCAATGTGTCCGTAATGCCCTTATAACTTTAATAAGGTCTCTTGGGACAATCCTAATGCATTCTGATTTTGAGTCCTCTATTTGCTTGGAAGTTTATGGTATGAAGACCAGATTGTTACACATCCAAGACTCTTATTTTTTTACTATCTGGGTAATATCAATGTGCCTTAGCATGAGTATATAGGCAAAAAATGGAAATTAGATACTACTATTTGTGTCTGAGCTCTTTTCGTCTGTGGGATTGGACTGAAGATGAGACTTTATTGTATGAAAACACTTCTTGGGCTTTGGAGGATGTGGAGTTGAACTAATTCAAGAAGGAGAGGTTCCTTTTCAATTGTTACACCTTTGAATAGTTTTTGTAAACCTATATCGACTGCTTCTTGTCCTTTGCATTTTCTTTGTCCGTCCATTTTTAAATAACTAGACAGACACACTATTATAGTTCAATTTGTTCTTCAGTATTGATTTTTTAGACTGACATATGATTTATTCCCATGGCTGTTTGCAGTGACAGATCTCTGAAGCCTGGAGTTCTTGATAAAAGAAAATGTGCTGTTTCTTTCAACCAAGTTTTCTGGAAGCCAGGAGGGCAAGGCAGGCCAGGGCACCTGAGCTGCTCACCCTGGAGACGAAGGCTCTGCTTACAAGACAATTTAATGAATAGAACTCAAGTCTATTGTGTATGTCTTAATTAGATTTGGAATATCTGAATTTACCATTGTATGGTATAAAATGTGCTAAAATGGGAGAGACTGCCTTACCTACCTAACATCACTAATGATAACGTTCTTTCTTTCTTTCAAAACAAGAGTCTGAAGTTCATAGTTGGATCAGGTTATATTTTCAAGTACAGTCAAGGTTTGTTTAGACTGAGATGTGATTTTTACAGTTTATTTCTGGCTAACAAGGGGAACTATTTCTTCTAAAAATCAAAGGTCCTAAAGGGGAATTATTTCCATTGCTTTCTATACCAATTGGTTCAAACACAAATCCAACAACAGGTGAACATTTGAGAACAACAGAAAAGCCACCAGCAGTGTGTGAGAGGAGTGCAGCTCTGCTCTTCCCAGGGCTGCGACCCACAGCTAGTGAGTGGGAGGCATCCATATCTAAAATGCAAATAACTCCTGGAGCACCTAGCATCGACCTCAGAGCATCTGGAACAGAAAATAAACTCTATCTACCCAAACCGTAATAGGTGGCCAGGTGGGATAAGCCATCTGCATTTGGTCATCTTTACTCTGATCGGTGCTGGAAGGGGAAAGGACTGTAGAGGCTCCGTAGCTCCATGGCTGCTACCATCTGTTAGAGCAGGAAGTGTCTAACAGCAGAACATAAGGCAGAAGGCCGAGGTGGCCAGGGAACGCAGCAGTTCCCTCATGTCCCTCCCTTCTCCTTACATAATCCCCCTGTCCACACACTGTGTGCTTAAGGAATATCCAGAAGGCATTAAAGCACAGAAATGTCTTGGTAATTAGACAAAATATAGCATGATGTCAACAGTTTCTGCAGGAGCCACTTCCTACTGTTCAGATTCTTTTTCAGATTTTTTTTAGACAAACAAGCCTCAGCCATCAAACAAACAGCCATCAAACAAGTGGACCAATAAAAAACCCCTAAGCTCATAGGAGATGGCATTGCTGTGGTATTAAAGGTAATGAAAAAGAAAAAAAAAAACAAAAAGCAACATCTAGTCAGTAAGCAGCTTTTCTGTAAAGACACAAATGTATAAATATCTTCCATACCAGTAGCCTTTATCCTTTATTTATATAGTAAGACTACGGAACAAAAGAAAATAAGACAGTTGCTGAAATTCCATTACTGTTTAAATGGAGTAAATAACGTTGCATATATACAAGCATCGCTTGTAAGATGTGTAATACGGATCCTAAATTCTCTGTTATCCTTAGCTACAGAAGAATCGTTTTCCGCCCAAATTTATATCACACAACAGTATGTAGAGAAAAGCAAATGATAACAAATTATGCTACTGGAATGAGAACAAACTAGTCAACAAGCACACCAACTGTTAGATTGTCTTTTTTTAGCTAAATACAAAGGCAAACTCTTTTGAAAGCATGCCATGGGATTGTATTTTTAATAAGAGGAAGGCTTACTCGAAACTATGTATTTCGTGAGTACTGCAGTCTGGAGATATGCTAAAATGTACAAAAAAGAACCTCATTTTAACCTAATTATAAACAGATTTTCATACTCATCAGACAATGTAATTTCCTTTGTGATATAGTGATGCTATATTTAATATTTTTCTTGAGTACCCTACTTTCATAATCAAAACTATTTCAATATAAAATATGAGGTGAAAATTCAGTTTTCTGCTTTAACATCAAGCAGAAGAAATATGTTTCAGGGACTTGATCTGTGGGACTGGAGGGGAGATCTTTTCCTGCTGCAAAACACTGAGCCATTTGTCAACAACTTAAGATAAAAAAAAGTATCTTGGGTGCGAAGTCACAAAAGTATATTGCACAAATGTATGTAAAATACTGTGATATATATTTTTCATTAATGTTGAATGCCTTAGGATAGTTATATCCAGCTTTTCTTTCAATGTGAAATTCCCAGAAGACAGGCAGGACTTATGTGGTCCTCTGGTAACAGTACATTTTGTTCTCCTGAAATAATGTCTATCTATCACAAGATGTGAATGGGAATGTCTAAACTGACTGAAGCCTGTGGCTAAAAATTTCAGAGTGCCTACTTGACAGCCCCTGAATTAGTGTTTAGGAAATGAACCACAAACCACCTGGCTCCCCTAAGGTACTGTGCTCTTACAAGTCCTTTTTTGTAGTGCTCCTTTGGGTCCCTTTGCCTGTAGAAATACTCATACAGATGCAGTGCCATGGGCCATACATTGCTGCACAGCAACATCTCCAGCATATGTTGCACATTTCCACCACAGCTCAGATGCCATAAGTGACAAAGGCCAGCTCTCCCAAAGGCATTGTGCTGGATGGTGTTGAGAGCTGCATGCAAAACGGTTTTGGTCCATGGAAAAAAGCCACTGTTTCTTAGCGGAGGATAATGGTGGGAGATGTGGAGGCTCAGGTACCAAATTGTGTCATCAGCAGGGGAGGGTGTCCAGTAAGAAGAACCAATAGTGTCTGGCAACAGAGCAGGTGGGACACAGATGAGCCTATCAGGTATGCCTGAATGCACATTAACACACATAAAAACCTGCAGGAAATACTAAAGGATAAAGAGGGTGTCCCAGAAAGATAGAAAGGTAAGAAAGACCCTACCAAGGGTTTCTGGCAGATGCCAGCTTGAAAATTGAGCATCCCTTCCCCGTGCTGTTTAAAATTTACTTTGTATGTGCTTTGTTTCTTGACTTATTTAGTGGCAGTAAACAACTGATTCTCTCATTTTTTTGTCCTCCAAGCATGAGAGGGCTTTAGACAGCAGCTAGTGGCTCCAGTTATTGAGGATTAGAGGTAGAGGATGCTGGCAAGTCCGTCATGAGACTGCAAAAACTGCTATGAACTGTACATATCAACATCCTAATGATTACACCAGGGCTTTGCTGACACTCTTTACTGTTATTGAATGCCTATCCACACCTCTTGGTGGTTGGGGTTCGAAGTTATGTTCTGTTTCTATAACTCAATATTCCAGATATAAAATGAGGAAAACAGAACTTCCTCACTCAAAGGCTGTTGGGAGATCAAAAGCACTGAAAATTTCTCTCTTTTCAGTGCTGAAAACCATTAAGCAGCTCAGTAATTATGGCATGATCATATCAAATAATAACTTAGATAAATTTGGTGGTTAAAGAGATACAATAATAGACAGGATATAATTATTCAATAACACACTGAGGAGAAAGAACTTTGCAACTGTGAACTTGATTGCTATGGTTTTGTTTAGTAGGAATAAACAACATCATTTTCATTATCATTGTTATTTTTTAATGAATTTTATTGTCATTATTTTATGATTGGAAAATCTCTCCTATGAAGAAAAGCTGAGACTATTCAGCCTGGAGAAGGTTCAAGGGGATCTCATCAGTGTGCACAACTACCCGAAGGGAGGATGCAAGGACAGAGCCAGGCTCTTTCCAGTGGTGCTCAGTGGCAGGACAAGAGGCAGTGGGCACAAACTGAAACACAATGCATTTCCTCTAAACATCAGGAGGCACTTCTGTACTATGTAGGTTATGGAGCACTGGCACATTTGCCCAGAGAGGCTGTGGAGGCTCCTCTTTGAAGATCTTCAAAATCCACCTGGATGTGAGCCTGGACACCCTGCTTGAGAAGGGGTTGGGCCAGATGGATCCAGAGGTTCCCTTCAACCTCAACCCTTCTATGATCCTGTGTTTACTTTCATTATTATTAGTCGACAAGTTGTGCGTCTGTGTGCCTTAAAATATAGAGGAAATTTCACAATTTTTTTTTTTCTGTTTCTGCATGGCAAAGACTTTACTGATATTCTGACAAGAGAAAGTTCAGCTGCTAGCTGCTGGATGTATATTTATCTTGTCTTCTCAACTTGTTTCCTGTGTGTGACTGGAGAGAGTCCTTTGAGGACAGAGAGGTCTGTTCATCACTTGTCTTAAATTCTACAGTGCCATTACTTGCCATATATCTGCTCTCTAGAGTCTTAGTACTAAACTAAAATATACTTACTTGCAGTCTTGCTAGACTCCATTGTCATATCTTAATATATTATAATACTGTAATTCATTAATATATTCTATAATGAGGCCAGTGACTCTGTGTGCTTATATAGGAATTTGCACTTGTGATTTTCCTTGCTAATTTCAGTACATTGTCCACTATCAACTTAAAATCTAGTATCAACTTAAAGTTAGGAAATGGTGAGTCCTGTGAGAAATATCCCTTACTTGTTATTCTCTCAGGATTACGCTATGTGAAGAGTACTATGTTGCTTTTTAATTCCTGTTTGTTATTGATTGTTTTAAGTTTGCACAGTTTTACTTTTTGGCTCTCTGAAAGGTTCAAAGCTCGTAGCTGCTAACAAATGGGGCAAAACTGTTTGAACTTCCATGTCAGAAATTACACAAGAAGCCAGATGCTTCTTTAAGTGCTCTTAAAGTTTCATTTACTACTCATGTCCCATGTTAATTGCACAGATTTTCCCGCTGCCTTATGTAGAATGAGTTCCTGGTTACAGCTGGGCATTCATTTGCAAGCAGATCACACAGCTGTACAACCTATACAGAACTGAACTACAGTCTTCTCAGCTGGTGAACACTCACCTCTGCTATCGAGCTCTGTGGAAAACGAAATCTAAATTCAAGATCACAGAGAAACTTGAAGAAGGCAGAGACCAGTCAGGAAAGAAAAAAGCAACATATCATATTATCATATTAGCAGTCTTTGGAACATTGATTTTGGCTGAGTTATTTTCAGAGAATTAAAAACGTATCTGGGGATTTTTTTGTTCACAAAAAAAAAAAAAAAAAAAAAAAATGTCAAGAACTGGCCAATGTTAATGCCTTTCTCCCAGCATGAAAGTCCTTGGGCATACCTTGTGTTGATACAAACAAGCAATTGGTCCTGAGGAACCAGAAACACCTAACAACCGATACCAGTTGCTTATCTGGTACTATCATCTGAGTTTCTCAGTTCCCATTGTGGTAACTCAGAGAGCAAATTTGGAGCTTTGTAGTACTGGTAGCATTGTAGAACTGTTCTACAACGTGCCAGCCTCACAGTAGATCTGTTGGAAACCATCCACCAGCTGACAGTTATCAGCTGTTTGTTTTGAGGTTGTTTCAGGGAAGAAGGCTTTTATCAGTAAAACTGAATACAGCCAACCTCGTATTCCCCTTCTGGCACCTTGTTCCCAGCCACACATTAGAGCATGCCTTGGAGATATTAATACAGCTGTTTGTGGGACTGCATAAGCTCAGACGTCCTGTTAACACTTCTGAGGGTTGGCAGAGGAAAAAGGAGTGGGTTGGAAGCTTGAGGACTGGAGGTCTCTGAGGTCCACATTGCTGTTGCCCTCCTGTAATGTGGAACCACTAGCATTGATGCAGTTGTGGCTGCACAGTGAAAGCAAGGAAAGATCTTGCTTCTGATGCAGACTTGTCAATATCTAATAGTTACAATGATCGTTTATCAATAAAGTGGAAAGTTTGGAAGACGTGTGGTGTCAGGAGGTTAATGATGTAAGACTCAAGGATGCAGACTGTAATCTCGTTAGTATGCTACTATGGCAATGCACATTAATAATTCAGAGATTTGATATACTTGGTGTTGATTAAAAGAATTAATCCAGACAGCTCACTGAGGGCAATGTGCTAGTTGGCAGGAACTGGTAAACAAGAATGCAGAGCAGTGTAATCACCTGTAAGGACAAATATAGGTTACACATTCAGAATGGTACCAAGTAGATCCCAGGCAGACAGCAAACACTGCCATTGCCTATTTCTGCTCTGCTTAGGCACCCGTGGGGAGGAGGATCCACAATAGCACTTGGAAGGGCCAACAAATTGAAGGACCATGGACTCCTCAGTGGAGCAAGAGGCATTTCAATAGCAAAAGAAAAGAAAGATTTGACAAGCACGGAAAGTATTGGTGAGAGATCCTTTAATAGGAGGAGGGAAGGAAGAGTCAAAATAAGCAGAAAGCTGCGGGGTAAAATAAAGCAAGAGAAATCCAAACCAGAAAGATCTGACACTGGGTTGTTTCATAGACTGCAGTATAGAAATGCCTGATATCAGCGAAGCCAAACATTTAGTATGTATCATCATGCACCACACTTATGAAAAAAACTTAATTAACTTTCCTGTATTCCATTCTGGTTCTCTGTTTCTCCTTGTAATCAAACACAGACTAACTAATGAAGAATATATAGCCAACAAGATATTTCTTCTCCAAACAATACATTCCATTTTGATTCATTAATGGATTTGGGATGTACTGAATTTTATCAGCAGATTCACTTTTTGATCCCAACATTGTCTTGCACTGTTGCAGGTAAATTATATTCTAACAATAGATCTTTGTCAAAAAGAAACCTTTCATGTGGTGTGGCAGCCATACTAAAGCCTTTGTATTTTATTGTCAAACTAGACATGGTAAGAAGGTAACAGCAGTGAAATAGAAGATGTCAACACTAATTAAAAACAATTTCTTTATCTCTATTGACTAGTAATACTGAAAGTTACTTTAATGCCCAGTAATATAAGGTTTTTCTGCTTCCTTCTTCCTTCTCTGCACACTGCCCAGAAAAAAAAAAAAAAAAAAAAGCAAAACTTCTGTTTACATAGTAAACACAAAGTAGAGTAATTGTCATTGTGGCAATATTTCTGATAATTGTTAATTAAAACTTTTTTTTTTATGTTAATGAGAGATCTGATATTGACTTGAGGAGAAAACAGAAGTCCATATAAAGCTTAAAGTTTATAAGGAGCAACACAACGTTGCCCAGAGTAGTGGTGCACGCCTCATCCCTGGAGGCATTCAAGGCAAGGCTGGATATGGCTCTGGGCAGCCTGGTCTAGTGGCTGGCGACCCTGCCCAGGGCAGGAGGGTTGAAAGTAGATGATCATTATGGTCCTTTTCAACCCAGGCCATTCTATGATTCTATGCTGTATGTGAGATGTCCTGGAAATAATTTAACATCAAATGTGTTTCATTTGCAAAATCACGCTAATGGCCAATTCTCCTGCCTGAGGTGATGCCTAGGACTTCCAGTCATAATAAAGACCTTTTTGTAGTAGTCATGTACGGAACGTATAAGTAGCTTCACCAGAATGTAAGAGGAGGAAGACAGCGCACAAAGACAGGTCACAGGCTGAGCTAAACAGATATTTCTCAATAAGTGTGTATGCTGTTTGTTCCTTATTTGTTCAGTGCTGCACAGCACCCAAAACACTCCTCAGAATTTGGGAGAGCTCGTTAATGAAAGGACAGCTTGAAACATATGCTTAGTGTTTAATTTATTTAATTTTCCTGTTTATGAAAATACAGAATTCATTTTGAAGAGTGTGTAGGAGAAGAGCAGTTTAGCCAAAAGCACACAGTTATTAGTTTAAACAAAGAAGTGGGGAAGGAAGAGAAAATTATAATGCAACATAAATCAGAATATACAGTTGGCAATGCTCAAAAGGGTCGCAAACATTAGTCCCCAACCTCATTTTCTTGAAGTACTTTTTTGACCTCTTCAGATCAAGTACAAGAGATCAGAAGAGAAAAGATGGCACTGTGAGAAATGTGGTTTTTTTTTCCTCTGGAAATTCAGTTTTTCATTTTTTTATTCTCGATTCCCAGAAAGGCTAAAACTTGTTTGAAGGACAGCAGGCTGGATTCTGGGAAAGAGTTTTCAGGAGGAAGGAGAGAATGAATTTCTAGCATATGTTGTCATTGTTTCCTTCATGTGTCTTATGAGCTAGACAGGATAGGATCAGGTCATTGATACTTTTTTTTGCCATAACAGTAAGGAAAAAAAAAGGTTCTTTCTTTCTTCCTTCCTTTTGATGCTATTAGATAAAAATCAGTGAGCCCAATAGCATAAAATTCCCTTATATTAAAGCCATCTTACTTCACGGACCTTCTTCTCTCTCCTGTGATGTTCTTTTTATCCAATTGTATCTTTTCAGAGGAAAGTATAAAATTTGGCCTCAGCCAAATGGTAATTTTTTCAAAGCTTAAAATGTCTCGCATAATTCAAGTTTTACAAAGATATCTGTTTTAAGCAGCAAAACGGTCCTTTTGTACTTCTGATAAGTTTGCTAGGTTGATTGAGAGTCAGTGGGTGAAAGTAGGACTCAAATTCAGTTTTGATTGATGAGTCAGATGACACAGTTGAGAAAAAGTAGGGCACAGCAGCTTGTGTTCCTCTAAGTGGATAAAAATAAAGGACTAGATTTTCAAAAGATTCAGGTCACTGAAGTAGGCTTTGGTATTCATTATAGCAGGTGCATGTGGCAGTAGTATCCGTGGGCTGTTTCAGGCATTGGTTCAGTGAGACAATAAATCTCGGCTCTTAAAATTTAACTCTGCTGAGGCAGAATTGCCTGGAAAATCAATCTGTCCAAATAGCATGGCTAACTGGAATTATCATAGATTAGATAGTTTTGATTGCGCTTCCTCATGGTAACTCCTAGCATCCTAACATTGTGTTTCCTCACAGTAACTTCTGCTTACTATACTGTAATAATGTGGGACTTAAGCTGTGAGAAATAAAGACCAAAGCTCAAGCGTGGCATTCTGAGCTGCACTCCCAGTGCATTGCTATCTGGACTGACCACGTGAAGAGAAGGATTTGCTCTGCAGTCATGGATAGGGAAGGGCGTCTGCTTCACCACTGTCTCTCAACTTGTGCTGCTGTAAAGGGAAGAGGGTTGCCTGTGTTCTCCATCCAGCTAGGGCAGTTGTAGGAAAATACTGGAGCCTGTGCTAGACTTCAGATGACCATGAAGCTTCTCCAAGATGTAGGATCCATCCTGCACAGGGAAGACCTGAGGTCAGACATAAGGGTTCCTTTGGTGTACCTTGTTCTCAGGTATAGCTGAGGACCCAGGCTAGAGAATGTTTCATGTACTAACTGTAAAACAAATCTCACATTAAGATTTCTATTCTACAGAAGTAAGTCAAGAGCTAGTTCCTGAAAAGCCAAGCTGCTGTACATCATAGATCTCAGTTATAAGAGAGAGCAAGCCTTCTCTGGAGCTCCTCCTTCCAGGGTCCCTTACTTCTTGGCCTGCAACAAGGAGACATCTGAAAGCCATGCTAAGGGCCTGCACTGGGGACTATGTAAGATGCACACAGAAAAGCAGCCACATCCACCACCTGTCCGTCCTGCTACAGCTAAGTAATGTGGTCTGGATGTGAAGCGTAGCTACAAGCTCTCACGTAGGCCAGGAACAGTCACCGACACTCAGCAGTTCCCTGTTACAAATGACAACAGTTTCAAAAACTGCCCAGTGCAGAGTCAAAGAGCAGTCTGCGTCTGAATTAGGCTTTGGCACATTGTGTCCAGTGCACGATGAGATCCAAACATGCAAGCTCTTCAGACAGCGCTAATTACCTAGGTCAGGAAGGCCTCAGAGAGCTGTGCTGCACTGTGTACACACATGGGTTGTCACGGAAACAAATGGAGTCAAAGGGAGCTGTAGCTGGAAGACATTTTGGCAAGCTGATGCGACCTTTCTGTGAATGGGAGTGGGGGCACGCTACCTGTCAGGGAAAATGTCGCCACACAGTATGCAGGCGCACTTCTGCGAATTCCAAAGTAATGCATGTACAACTCAGCTGGATGCATAGAATCCACAAACTTTGAGGCAATGCAAACTGAATTACAACAAGCAAAGGACCTACCAGTATCCACCAATGACAGTATTATACTGGGAGACTGTGACTGGGCCTCAACAACTGACCAAAAATGGAAAACAAGGAAATAAGGTGTAACTACTGAATAAAGTAATGACAGGCTGTTCAGTGCATAAACCTTTCTGGGACTGAGTGTTTTGAAAATGACCCAGAGAAAGCCGGTGGCCCTTCTGTCACCACCATTTCCCAGGCACCCAAGAACCAGGACAACATCTTTGAGACAAACCCAAGATCAGTCCAGGAGCTGGTAAGATCAGGAGGGAGGCTTGGATTTCAACAGCTGTCTGAATCCACCTCAACTACCATGTACTTTTTTTTTTTTTTTTTTTTTTTAACACCATAACCATCTTCAACACCAGGCTTGAAAGACGAGGGAGGAAGTACTAAAAATTCTACAGTGCAGAAGGAAGGGAAATAAAGTACTTTATGAACCCTTATTTTCATTACAAATTATTAACTACTTTTTTTCGGCTCTCTTCAGCATCTTGAACAGAGGTTAAAAAGACTGATTTTGCTTGCTGACTGCCACAGGATCTAGGAGGACAAGGTCACTTTATTTAAAACACTAAATTTTATTTAAGGTAGGTCATGTTGATATCCTGAATTCTCAGCCCATTACATTCCTTTAGCATTAACACAATCCTACAAATCACAGATAATTACCTTTTTTTATCAAGACATAGCACAATTCATGACATTAGTAACAATGAAAAGCTGGAGAAAGCACACTCTGATTTATGTATTTTTCTTCAAGTGTGCAGCCATTGTACCCATTGGGCCCACACCTCTTACAGTGACCAAGTTCCTTTCTGGATAATGTCAGGATAAATCTGAATGCATGTCTATACATGAGATTACTTTTTCCATGACTTCTCATTAAAACTGTTTAGTATCAGCTATATCGCCTGCACACTGACATCACAGGTTATATACGAATCCTTATTGCAGCTCTAAAGGAAATTACATGTACTCTGAACAAGGCATGACTCACTCAAGAAAGAATTTGTGCCTGACTATGCATATAAACTTTCTTGATTCTAAATACTAATACTTCACGAGGTAAACCTTCCCCTAAATATAGTCCCCCCCTTTCTCACCATTAAATTCATTCTGTTACTATCACAGAAGATCAGTGGTCTTGACCTCTATGGACAGTGTTGCTCAATTAAGTTAACAGGATAAAATGACTTTTCTGAGGCTGCCACTAATGCAGAAGTCTTCTCTCCTCCCTTTCAAGTAGAATACAATCAGGCAGGATATTGGAAATGGTACAGACACACACTTTGCTGTCTCTTTTACTTCCACTGCAATATTTCTTCTGTCACCAGTTGATAAATTTTAAAGACCTAAATATCTCTGTACTCTCCTATCACATCTCCATCCTCCTACTGCATTAAGATAGGGCTGAATCCCCTCTTCAAAGATTGCTTTTTCCTATAACATGAGGTTGTATTGTTTCAGTTTTTATAAGATTCACATGGTTTGACCCAAATCTAGATGATTCCTTTTAGCCAAAATAGAACACCTTACCCATCTGATACACAACACATGGTAACCCATCTGACAGCTTCTCAGCTACATTTGTGTTGGTGTCTGTGAGGACACGATTCTTGCAAATTGACATCCTGCCTGCCTACAAGGGCATGACATTCAATCAGAGCCACTGGATGACCTTACATTAACTTTTGCAAAAGCCCGCAAATTGAGTGTTCAGAAACAAAGGTTAAAGATATACTTTCTTCTACAAGAACAGGAAATGTATTATGTTCCAGCCTTCATTTAACAGACACAGTAAATTATGAAGGATATTCCTTTTTTTCTCAGAACAATTAAATGTGGCAGAATCCTTAAGGCAAGTGAATTCAGTGAATCTTACATTTATGCCTATCTTTCTTCATGTACATTTAATTTAGGACTGATCAGAGAGACTTTAGACTTGATATTTATACTGAATTTATACTCTTGCCAAATTTGAAGAAAAACCCTGAAGGACGAATCAGAACCCTGTTGCTATTCAGTACCCAGCTATCAGGGTGATAGGTTAGATGCTGTTTCATGTTTTCCACAAGTAACAGTTTACCAGTGCCCACACTGCCCGGGTTCATCCTGCTCTCCACCACCACCATCTCTCCTCAATGTACTGTGAGCTCATGCAGTAGGTATGCCAAAGCAGAACAGGCATGTCAGGATTGTTCCTGTTGCGTAGCTGACTGTACTTATTTAAGGTTCTTCAGCACAAGTATTTAGACTTATTTTTGAGAGGAAGGATATTTTCTTGTGAGACATGACAAAATGGAGAAGTTTGGTTGTAATTTTCCTTTGAGATTAGCTCTTTTGCAAAAAAAAAAAAAAACAAAAAAACAGCTTTCAGTCAACTTGAAATTCTCTGTATATTTGAATCGCTTTCAATTACTTCACTTAGGTGATGAAAACAGCTTATATTTTTGTTATGAATAATTGTGCCCAGCATGGTTGTTTCCCTTTCCTCAGACTCACTCCTCTCAGGGTCTAGAGCTCAGCGATGAGAGCAGCAGCGCTCCAGCTTCTGCTCTCTTTACCATTCAGCAGAGGCCAGTCACTGGGAACTTCATCAGAGCTATTCTTGCTTTTCATTGAAGCTAGTATTTGCCCAACATCATGCCTAACATTCATTCACTAGAACAAAGACCAGTGTACAGTTGCCCTTCTCTGTTCACTGTCTGCCGCCAGGCTGTAATCTCCTTCCTGCCTAACATCACCTCCTGCTTTTTGGTGTTTGGAGCACTTCAGATTTTCAGTGGAAATGTGTCAGTAATAAAAGATTTATTTACTTAATGTAGATGCTCAGATAAAACTAGGCTGTGTTTAACACAAGCCCTCCTTATTTTGAGTTCATCTCTCCTAGCAGAAAACATCAGTGATTCATGCTGCTCTGGGAGGGCCTTACTTTTGTGCATGTGAGTGAGGATTTCCTCATCAAAGTTTAGCAGCCTGTGCACTAGACTAGAGAAGATGCTTCCCCAGTGATGTAACAGGGGAGTCATCGTACCTCCCCCAGTAGTACAGTTAGAGCTGACTACTACCTGTCTCTGTGGTTTTCTAGCACCCAAGAACACAAACACAGTTTCTGTCTAAGTTGTGTTTGTGAAATAGGGCATTTGTCTTCTCTTCTACCCTTCCCAAGTTCCCTCACAGGACAGTCAGCCTGTACCAGAGAACTGAGTCTGGCGCAATAGAGGGCACCAATACCTACTGGTCACAGGTTTCCTCACTCTACTAGCAGCTGGACTAGTTCAGCTGGGAGCCCAACCTTCACTGGGCTTAGCTAGTAGATGAGTGATGGAATGACGGAGTTTCCTTTATTAACTGGATTAATGGTTTATGATGAGGGATGATAGCAATAGAATGAAATGTTGCTGGAAAAAAGACTGATCTGTAATAGCTTGCTCCAGAATTTCCTTCACTCTTGCCGAGGCATCTTGTGACTTTTTGTTCCTTGACTACCAAAGTGATGTGAAAATGGACATAACACACTCTGGAATAAAACTGAAATGATATATTTGCATTCATATGTAGTATTACCATGATAAATTACTGACAGTATTATCCAGCTAAACTCGAGAAACTGAATCCTATGATCCTTTTCTTTCTGCACATCTATCCTGATGAAATCTGTAATGTAATTATCAGATATGTTTGTAATCATCAGATATGTTAAGGGCTTTAATTTAAAGCACAAACTTAACGGTGGCTACAAGTCAGACGTTTGCTTTGGAAGCAAGAACATGAATGCTTCAGTGGCAAAGTAGCACTGCCCTGCTGCTGGCCCCCAGCCTATGCCTTCAAAAACATCTTTGGGGAAAATATCCTTGAGTTACAAGGGCAGTGCAGGTTCTGTTTGGCAGAGAGTCCTGCACCTCGCTCCAGACCAGCAGGCCTGCAAGTGTGAGAGGTTTCTAAAAATGGAGAATGACTGACTCATAAAAATGGAAAACAGAAGGAGGACTATGAATAAAATTGTTCAGCTACCCACCACAGCTTCTGAAACCACTGCAGAGAGGTGTGTTCATAGGCAAGCACTTTCCAATCTTTAAGCAAACATTTGGCCTGAAGGTTAGGAAAATACTGTTTTATAGCAAAGACACATCCATTCCCTGTCAAACATGCAGTGTATCTACCAGATGTTGCTATAAATTAGATCATATTATGAAACATTGTATCGGGTGAACTGGGAACACTTCATCAAAATGGAGGGCAGTATGTCACATGTATCGTTTTAAATGGCTTTTCTATTGTAGACTGACATAGTCACTTGGACATGGAGGGGACAAGTGATTAAGTAATTGGACAGTCAGCCAAGCATACCAAACTGGTTAATGAGGTTCCTTGACCTCTTTTTCTATAACAATGCTTAAATACGTGCTGTCTTAGTGCAGTGCAATAAAGCATTTGTTTGGAATACTCCCTTCCAAAGCTTGTCTGTATTACATTATTCCAGGCAGTATCCATTATTAATTGTCATTGATTTTGATTTAGATAGTCTTTTTCCCACACACCACTGTTTTACAGCAAAAATGATACTTGAAAGATACACTACTGATGATGAAAGGTACTGAAGGATGGCATAGGGACATATCCATAGGGCCCACTCCTCAGCTGTGTGATGGAATGAGCATTCCGAAGGTGTACACACAAGCACAGCACATATACATCTGGAGGCTGGAGCACACCTGCACTCCTGGCACCTGCTGTGCTTGACTTCTCAGGTATGTACTTCCCACAGTACCCAAAGGCACTCTTTGTCCAAGCATTCAAGCTCTGTGCTTTCAGGATGACATCATGAGCCCGCAACAAGAAAGGGTGCAAGGTGCTGGCACAACTCAGCTGTAGGCAGCAGTGGTGTGGCCTGCTGGGCACAGCCATGAGACCTCCTCTGCCTCCTTTACCAGAAGCTGCCTTCAGCACTCTTGGGAGACACCCAAGGAGCCACAATGTGCGCTGTTTCTTGTCGCTGGGGGGGGGCATGACACTTCTTTGTGGGCTGTAAGACAGCTGCCTATCTGAGGTGTGTGCATTTCACCTGAAATATTCCTTTATTAGTGTCTCTTCTAGTGGTTGGCAGCCCTGCCCAGGGGTTGGAACTAGATGATCTTTGAGGTCTCTTCCAACCCAAACCAATCTGTGATTCTATGAAACTTGAGACATTTCATCTCGGATGATCACAGAGGGCTGGATGGATTTGTACTTGTGTATTTGTACTTGCGTGTGTTCGTACTCATTGTGGCACCGCTCTGAACACTTCTTGCCATTAAAAGAGTGAGGATTTTCAGAAATGCAGCACAGAATTGGAGCAGTTTAGTCTGGATGGGGCTTCTGGCTCCACACCTCAGCCCAAAGAGGCACCATTTTTATGTCGTGGCTCTGATGGAGGCCATCAGCGCCTGCCCCAGGACTACTTGGTGAACCCATCGCACAAGTGAACAGCAGCTCCCTGTCCTGCTTCAGACTGGCAGCTTTCCGGCATCACCCCCTTCTGCTTTGCAGAGTGCCTTCTGAAAGGCGCGGGGAAGGCTTTCGCTGGCGTTTGTTTTCCTTAATCCCCACTGAATCAGCGAGGAGAAAAGATCCCCCGCACTGCTGTGCACAAGAGCGAGTACACGTGCCCGAGCCGCCCCGCCCCAGCGGGTTGCACCGGGACTCCCGCCCTGCGTCCTCTGAGGAACGCCAGCGGAGCCAGGGCGCGCGTAGGCCGTCCCGTCCCGCCCCGCCCGGCGCGGCGGCGGTTGGGCGGCCCCCGGGTGCGCTACCTGCGCGGCGCCGCCACGTGAGCGCCACATCAGCGCCGCTCCGCGCGCTCCGAGCCGGCAGGAGCAGCAACGGCAGGCGGCAGCGGCCGCGCTCCCGCTCGGCGGCCCGGGAAGATGCTGCAGTCGCTGGCGGGCAGCTCCTGCGTGCGGCTGGTGGAGCAGCACCGCTCCGCCTGGTGCTTCGCCCTGCTGGTGCTGGGCTACCTGCTCTACCTGGTGTTCGGCGCCGTGGTCTTCTCCTCGGTGGAGCTGCCCTACGAGGACCTGCTGCGGCAGGAGCTGGGCAAGCTGAAGCAGCGCTTCCTGGTGGAGCACGCCTGCCTGTCGGAGCAGCAGCTGGAGCAGTTCCTGCTGCGGGTGCTGGAGGCCAGCAACTACGGCGTCTCGGTGCTCAGCAACGCCTCGGGCAACTGGAACTGGGACTTCACCTCCTCGCTCTTCTTCGCCAGCACCGTGCTCTCCACCACGGGTAAGGCGGCGGCGGGCCCGACACCGCGCGGCGCCGGAGGCCTCACCCAGCGGGGCTCCTCCGGCTGCCGCCTGCGCGCCC